>NW_019944536.1:0-30776 GCF_002910315.2 Salvelinus sp. IW2-2015 | reverse complement strand
CCCTCCATTCTGGTCTCTCTCCCTCCATTCTGGTCTCTCTCCCTCCATTCTGGTCTCTCTCCCTCCATTCTGGTCTCTCTCCCTCCATTCTGGTCCCTCCCCAGTGAATGCCTGGCTGCTTCTTGTCTTCCTCTGCTTTAAGGCAACAGCAGTGGAGAGTGGGTGAAGGAGAGTTGGGTCTGGGGAAGGAGAGAGAGAGAGAGAGAGAGGGAGAGTTGGGTCTGGTGAAGGAGGGATGGGTGGAGAGTTGGGTCTGGGGAAGGAGGGAGGGGTGGGTGGAAAACAGAGCCCACTGACAGCCAATAAAGGCTAAATATAGCTACTGCTGTCTCTGCAGTGCCAGGCTGCCTGACCCGGGGTGGCAGAGGAATACCACAGAGCCTGTCCTCTCCCCATGTCCTGCTGTACCCTTCCCCTCTGTCTCAGTACCTGCATCACCATAGTCGTCTTCCTGTATTCTCTCTTCCTCCCTTCTCGCTCACTTAAATGACAGAACCACAGGTAGCAGTGCAAGGACACAGAATGCATTGATAATGTAATCATTTTCATCTGGCATATCATTTTTTGATAAATGCTGATGTAAGTATCGGTATAAATGCATTTCATCCAGGTCTGAGTTGACTCGGTACTGCTTGACACACAGGCATGTTTGACCTATTGACTAGAATGGGATCAGTGTTCTCTTCTGCTTTTAATGCAGTTTTTATTTTTTTATTTTTTTCTGGGTCAGTTTTGTGAGCAGTGTCGGTGTGTTTTGTTTACCCTTGACTAATACACCCCCTCTCCCCGCTCGTCTTCCCCCTCAGTTGTGACAGGAGCCACGGATGGCATCGGGAAAGCCTATGCGGAGGAGGTAAGATCCATTCCCGGGTGTCAGACATTTCAGGCCCCTTCACGGGAAAACCAAAGTGAGTGACTCATCAGAGGGGGGTTTAACCAGGAGGTCAGAGTAGTGACGGTGACACACACAAAGGTTTGCCTTTTGCGAGCAAGTGCTGAGGGATTTATGCTGCATAGCCAGGGCAGAATTTATTCAAAAATAGTCATTTTTTCAAGGGAGTCCCCCATCAGTAGACAGTCATGATAAATGCCCTGCTTGATAACAGTGCTGTCCTTCTCATTGTTGATGATGGCTATTGTTGATTTAGGTTATGAATCTGGGTGCAGTATGTGGTAGTGTTGAATGTTAGACCCTCTTTAATGGTCTTAAAGATGGTCTCAGTGTCCATGTTGAGTGTTGGGTTCTGTCTCCACAGCTGGCTCGGCGGGGGTTTTCCATTGTGCTAATCAGCCGCACCCAGGAGAAACTGGATGAGGTGGCCAAGTCCATTGGTGAGTAGTTCCACCTGGGGCATGTTCATTAGGCATGGGGAAACCTTGGACTCCAGTTGTCTTATGTGATGGGGCCCTCTGCTGGTCACTATGGTGTATTGACATCTGAGCCCCCACATCTTCACAGATGAGTCCACTACAATCTCACTCCCTAAAGCTCACTGTTCGTTGTGTTTCAGCACCTTTTTAATGTTCCAGTAACAGCGTCTTGCATGCGTCTTCCCTCCTAGAGAGCAGATATGGGGTTGAGACCAAATCCATCGCTGCAGACTTCAGTGCCACGGACATCTATCCCAAGATTGAAGCTGGACTTACCGGGCTGGAGGTTGGCGTTCTGGGTAAGTGAGAGAGGCAGTCCTGTAACGGTTGTGGACTTACCGGGCTGGAGGTTGGTTGTTCTGGGTAAGTGAGAGAGGCAGTCCTGTAACGGTTGTGGACTTACGGGCTGGAGGTTGGCGTTCTGGGTAAGTGAGAGAGGCGTCCTGTACGGTTGTGGACTTACCGGGCTGGAGGTTGGTGTTCTGGGTAAGTGAGAGAGGCAGTCCTGTAACGGTTGTGGACTTACCGGGCTGGAGGTTGGCGTTCTGGGTAAGTGAGAGAGGCAGTCCTGTAACGGTTGTGGACTTACCGGGCTGGAGGTTGGTGTTGGGTAAGTGAGAGAGGCAGTCCAGTACGGTTGTGGACTTACCGGGCTGGAGGTTGGCGTTCTGGGTAAGTGAGAGAGGCAGTCCACGACAGTGACGGTTGTTTTTGTGAAATCATTCAGATGGTGTGGGTGTCTTTTAAAACGCTGCTGTCCCCTTTGGTTAGAAGTGGATAATCAAGTGCAGAGAGGCGTGTTGATCACTTCTTCCAGTCCCTTAAGTGATGTTGTATGAAAGTCCTGACTGTGTTCTATATGGCTTTTATCCCTAGTAAATAATGTGGGAATGTCCTACTCCTATCCGGAATTCTTCTCAACGTTCCCAACCTGGATAGTGTGAGTCTGAATGGCCTTGTGATTGTTCACTTCCCATCTATTGTGTACCAGAGTCACTTATCTCACACTGTGTTCTATGAAACATTACGCCTCAGAGATGACACCCAGAACTAAATGGTTTTTTTATTCTGCCCTTGCAGTTCATCAACACAATGGTTGAACATCAACAATCATAGTCTGTTTGCCAGGTCAGTAGTCATTATGGGAATGGAAGGATCAGTCAAGTCCAAATATAATTTTGATTAATTAAGTCTTTTTATTTTTTGCCTTATCTGTCAACACTAACAATGAGCGCGCGCAATGCATACACACACAGTCTGCCATATGAGGCAGAGGATTGGTTCCCAGCCAAAGCAACAGCATGCTTCTGCTCTAAAACCCACAATCCCTCTCTCTTTATGCAGATGACCCGTATGGTGCTACCTGGGATGGTAGAGAGGTAAGTGGAGGGGTGTGAGGGATCTGGGGTTTCCAGGAGGACGGGCGGGTGTGGTGAAGGGATCTGGGGTTTCCAGGGAGGGACGGCGGTGGGGACGGTATCTGGGGTTCTCAGGGGGACGGCGGTGTGCGGTATCTGGGGTTCCCAGGGAGGGACGGCGGGCGTGAAGGGATCTGGGGTTCCCAGGGAGGGACGGCGGTGGTGAAGGGTTCTGGGGTTCCCAGGGAGGACGGCGGGTGTTGAAGGGATCTTGGCTTCTCATGGAGGGACGGCGGCGGTGAAGGATCTGGGGTTCTCAGGGAGGGACGGCGGTGGTGGTGAAGGGATCTGGGTTTCTCGGGGAGGGCGGCGGTGGTGAAGGGATCTGGGTTCTCGGGAGGGGACGGCGGTGGTGACGGATCTGGGGTTCTCGGGGAGGGGCGGAGGTGTGAAGGGATCTGGGTTTCGGGAGGGAGGCGGCGGTGGTGAAGGGATCTGGGGTTCCCAGGGAGGCGGCGGTGGTGAAGGGATCTGGGGTTCCCAGGGAGGGGCGGCGGTGGTGAAGGGATCTGGGGTTCCAGGGAGGGACGGCGGTGGTGAAGGGTTCTCAGGGAGGGACGGCGGTGGTGAAGGGATCTGGGTTCCCAGGGAGGGACGGCGGTGGTGAAGGGATCTGGGTTCTCAGGGAGTGGCGGCGGTGGTGAAGGGTTCTCAGGGAGGGACGGCGGTGGTGAAGGGATCTGGGGTTCCCAGGGAGGGACGGCGGTGGTGAAGGGTTCTCAGGGAGAGACGGCGGTGGTGAAGGGCTTCAGGGAGGGACGGCGGTGGTGAAGGGTTCTCAGGAGGGACGGCGGGTGGTGAGGATCTGGGTTCCCAGGGAGGGACGCGGTGGTGAAGGGATTGGGTTCCCGGGAGGGAGCGCGGCGGTGGTGAAGGGATTCTGGGGTTCCCAGGGAGGGACGGCGGTGGTGAAGGGATCTGGGTTCTCAGGGAGTGGCGGCGGTGGTGAAGGGTTCTGGGGTTTCTCAGGGAGTGATGGTTGTCGCTAGTAGAGCCGCTCTGGTCAGTAGAGATTCTCCACTCACTCTTCCCAAAGTGTAATGCTTATCCCAAACTCTTATACTCTGGCCTGAGGGTCAGCGTAGTCTCTGGCCGAGGGGTCAGCGTAGTCTCTGCTGACGGTCAGCGTAGTCTCTGGCCTGAGGGTGCAGCGTAGTCTCTGGCCTGAGGGGTCAGTAGCTCTCGGCCTGAGGGTCAGCGTAGTCTCTGGCCTGGGGGTCAGCGTAGTCTCTGGCCTGAGGGGTCAGCGTAGTCTCTGCCTGAGGGGTCAGCGTAGTCTCTGGCCTGAGGGGTCAGCGTAGTCTCTGGCCTGAGGGGTCAGCGTAGTCTCTGGCCTGAGGGGTCAGCGTAGTCCTGCTGCCTGAGGGGCAGCGTAGTCTCTGGCCTGAGGGGTCAGCGTAGTCTCTGGCTGAGGGGTCAGCGTAGTCTCTGGCCTGAGGGGTCAGCGTAGTCTCTGGCCTGAGGGGTCAGCGTAGTCTGAGCCTCAACATCAGATTGGCGTTAGGAGTTGTTAACTTCGGGGCCACCGTCACGCGTACGTAGAATTGCCCGCAGCCCCTCGCCCGTTTCAGGAGAAAGGGAGCCATCCTCAACATCTCTTCTGCCAGTGGGATGTACCCTTGTCCCCTCCTCACGGTCTACTCTGCCTCCAAGGCTTTTGTGGACTTCTTCTCCCGMGGGCTGGAGGCTGAGTACAAGAGYAAAGGGATCCTCATCCAGGTGAGACTGAAGACTGACMTGTTTTAACCAATGATTTGYATATCCACTARATGACTGATAGGGGGTKCTGTGTAGAAGCCACCATGCCTCCATCTTGGCTCTCCCCCAACATATAGAAATGCATGTATTAATGTCTACATTTGTTTTTGCCACATTTATTCTATTAGACAGCTTAATGCATATTTTAAAATATGTGAGAATTTCTTTGKTTATATAAACATTTTCCTTATTGTATTGATTAATGTTCCTGTCCCCTGTCTCCCGGGGGACAAGCTTGGTCATATTTAGCTGTCGGAGGAGTTTGCTTTCAAACCAGTGAGGGAACATCCATGTGAATTTGAGTAACTGTCGTGTCTCTTCTCCAGAGTGTCCTGCCGTTCTTCGTGGCCACCAAGCTGAGTAAGATCCGGCGGGCCACACTGGACAAGCCCAACCCTGACCGCTATGTGGCCGCTGAGCTGAACACGGTGGGGCTGCAGAGCCAGACCAACGGCTACCTGCCTCACGCAGTCATGGTAGGGACGGGCTAACCATACGATAGAATACTGTCCAGGCTTGCAGAGCCAGACCAACGGCTACCTGCCTCACGCAGTCATGGTAGGGACGGGCTAACCATACGATAGAATACTGTCCAGGCTTCAGGATGACCGTTTTTATCACAAGGTTCAACAAGTAGCTACTTGTCAGGTTACACCAGATTCTACCTCATCAGTTTACGAGGATTCTTCCCTGACAGTTAGCCACAAATGATCATTGCTTGAAGCTCATGCTTTTGCAAATGCAGAACTATTCAAGTGGCAAGTATCTTGATGCAAGTTAATAGTAATGAATTTAGACTGTAAATACCCAACTAATTATGACATTAACGAACTAATTATGACATTAACGATGAAATAACAGGCATGGATTCCCAGACCAGATTGATGGTGTTTGTTTCCTCAGGGCTGGCTGACCACCGTGCTGTGCCCTGCCAGGCTCCTGAACAGCTACATCATGGGGTTACACCTGGGGATGCGCTCACGCTACCTGAAGAAACAGAAGCAGGGATAGAGATGCTATCAGGGCAAAGGAGGTGTGGAGAGAAAGGAGACCAACAGGAATCCACCTGCTCCGTTCTTGCATACCCCTCACGGACCAAGGACAGGGCTGGCAAACTGCTAGTGTGTGTTCAAGTTAGTCTACTGTGTTCTCTGGCTTAGGTAATAATTTCTATGGAGGGACTTCCTTGAGTTGAAACATTGACCAGGCACTTAAACATAATGCACTAAGTTAAATTAAACTGTTGAAAAAATGTTATTGTGGACAGGTATTAGGAGCTGCACTTGTGAACTACCACTTCAATAAACAATAATAGTTGCAACTTATTCCTTCAAAATGTTTTATTGTTGGAGTTGTGTTGAACTCCAACTCCAACAATGGTCCCGTGTGGCTCAGTTGGTAGAGCATGGCGCTTGCAACGCCAGGGTTGTGGGTTCATTCCCCACGGGGGGACCAGGATGAATATGTATGAACTTTCCAATTTGTAAGTCGCTCTGGATAAGAGCGTCTGCTAAATGACTTAAATGTAAATGTAACTCAGAAAAACCAAATATGGAAAGAAATGGATTTGAGTCATTCTGAAACTCTCAATTGGCAAAGGGCAGGAAAATAAATGTTCTCCCTGGATTGCTTTACAATGAAAAGGTTGTGTACAAATCATGTATTAATGAACCTACAGAAGGGAGGATAAGGAGACCGAGTTAACGGGAACCGTTCCTTTATGAATACTGGAGGATTGATGTCCAGTTTAGAAGGTTATGTGTCTGCTAGCATGTCAGTATGGTAGTTAACACACCAGAAACTAGGGAATGGGTTGAGTTAGCCCGCTCTCGTTTCAACTGACTGACTGGTCTTCAATACAGAAGGGACACAACTTACAAGCCATTCTCTGGTCATCAAGGCAGCGTCTCAACACACAAAAATAAGTAGATACAAGCTGTTTAACAGTCTTTAGCTCTTTAGTTAGAAGCTGTTTAACAGTCTGATGCTGTTTAACAGTTCAGGCCATTTACTGTTGAACCAAATGTCTTGTCCAACTGTTTTGTTCTCGTTACTTTCTATCAAAGCAGTCAGTGGTCCGTTAACAGATGTTTCTTAACATGCTTCAGCTGTGTGTTTTTTTGAACTAAGCATTTGTTGTACAGCGTAATGCCACTCATCTTACTCCATGAGCTCACCAAGGTGACACATTAATATTGTCTTCTTGTTTGGTTGTTAATGAAGCTTTCATTTGTTTTAGATGCATTTAAGTAACACTGTCTTTAACATTGTACGGTTTGGTCGAGAGCTCGTGTATATTCCCGTCTGTCATCTACCATCAGAACACTGTTCAACCATCTATCTGGTATGTTCCCAGTCTGTCATGCTCTCATCAGAACACTGTTCAACCATCTATCTGGTATTTCCCAGTCTGTCATGCTCGATCAGAAACACTGTTTCAACCATCTATCTGGTATGTTCCCAGTCTGTCATGCCTCATAAACACTGTTCAACCATCTGCGTATGTTCCCAGTCTGTCAATAAAACACTGTTCAACCATCTATCTGGTATGTTCCCAGTCTGTCATGCTCTCATCAGAACACTGTTCAACCATCTATCTGGTATGTTTCCCAGTCTGCATGCTCTTCACAGAACACAACAATGCCACTCACCCAACGAAGCATTGCATGCCCTTATCTATCAAAACACTGTTCAACCATCTATCTGGTAGTTCCCATCTGTCATGCTCTCATAGAACACTGTATCAACCATCTATCTGGTATTTCCCAGTCTGTCATGCTCTCAGAACACTGTTCAACCATCTATCTGGTATTGTTCCCAGTCTGTCATGCTCGCTCAATAAAACACTGTTCAACCATCTATCTGGTATGTTCCCAGTCTGTCATGCTCGCCTCAATAAAAACACTGTTCAACCATCTATCTGGTATCCCAGTCTGTCATGCTCTCCTCAATAAAACACTGTTCAAACCATCTATCTGGTATGTTCCCAGTCTGTCATGCTCGCCTCAATAAAACACTGTTCAACCATCTATCTGGTATATTCCCAGTCTGTCATGCTCTACATCAGAACACTGTTTCAACCATTCTCTGGTATGTTCCCAGTCTGTCATGCTCGCCTCAATAAAACACTGTTCAACCATCTATCTGGTATATTCCCAGTCTGTCATGCTGCTCAATAAAACACTGTTCAACCATCTATCTGGTATATTCCCAGTCTGTCATGCTTCTATAGAACACTGTTCAACCATCTATCTGGTATGTTCCCAGTCTGTCATGCTCTCAATAAAACACTGTTCAAACCATCTATCTGGTATTTCCCAGTCTGTCATGCACTCATCAAACACTGTTCAACCATCTATCTGGTATGTTCCCAGTCTGTCATGCTCTCATAAACACTGTTCAACCATCTATCTGGTATTGTTCCCAGTCTGTCATGCTCTCATCAGAACACTGTTCAACCATCTATCTGGTATGTTCCCAGTCTGTCATGCTCGCCTCAATAAAAACACTGTTCAACCATCTATCTGGTATATTCCCAGTCTGTCATGCTCTCATCAGAACACTGTTCAACCATCTATCTGGTATGTTCCCAGTCTGTCATGCTCGCTCAATAAAACACTGTTCAACCATCTATCTGGTATGTTCCCAGTCTGTCATGCTCTCATCAGAACACTGTTCAACCATCTATCTGGTATGTTCCCAGTCTTCATCATACTCGCCTCAATAAAACACTGTTCAACCATCTATCTGGTATATTCACAGTCTGTCATGCTCTCAATCAGAACACTGTGCAACGCTGTATTCCCTCATGTGGTCTTAACATAAGAGATGATTGCTGATTAATGCCCTACTTCTGTTCAATTTTAAGTGGTAGTTTTTGAATAGCACTTCCTCTCTAGTCCCAACAGTCTTCAAATGGATGTTGAGATTTGAGGTGATGGGAGTTCACTGGGAATATCATCTGATCTGTGTCACTTCCAGAGACTGGGCTTTCCTTATGGACTGTAACTGAAGCTCCACACAGCAGAGACTGGGCTTTCCTTATGGACTGTAACTGACGCTCCACACAGCAGAGACTGGGCTTTCCTTATGGACGTAACTGAAGTCTCACACAGCAGAACTGGGCTTCCTATGGACTGTACTGACGCTCCACACAGCAGAGACTGGGCTTCCTTATGGACTGTAACTGACGCTCCATACATACAGCAAGGACTGGGCTTTCCTTATGGACTGTAACTGAAGCTCCACACAGCAGAGACTGGGCTTTCCTTATGGACTGTAACTGACAGCTCCATACAGCAGAGACTGGGCTTTCCTTATGGACTGTAACTGACGCTCCACACAGCAGAGACTGGTCTTTCCTTATGGACTGTAACTGAAGCTCCACACAGCAGAGACTGGGCTTTCCTTATGGACTGTAACTGACGCTCCATACATACAGCAGAGACTGGGCTTTCCTTATGGACTGTAACTGAAGCTCCACACAGCCAGAGACTGGGCTTTCGTTATGGACTGTAACTGACCCTCCATACAGCAGAGACTGGGCTTCCTTATGGGCTGTAACTGAAGCTCCATACATACAGCAGAGAATGGGCTTTCTTATGGACTGTAACTGACTCTATATAGCAGAGACTGGGCTTTCCTTATGGCTGTGAACTGAAGCTCCACACAGCAGAGACTAGGCTTTCCTTATGGACTGTAACTGAAGCTCCACACAGCAGACTGGGCTTTCTTTATGGACTGTAACTGACGCTCCATACAGCAGAGACTGGACTTTCCTTATGGACTGAACTGACGCTCCACACAGCAGAGACTGGGCTTTCCTTATGGGCTGTAACTGACGCTCTATACAGCAGAGACTGTGCTTTCCTTATGGACTGTAACTGACGCTCCATACAGCAAAGACTGGGCTTTCCTTATGGACTGTAACTGAAGCTCCACACAGCAGAGACTGGGCTTTCCTTATGGACTGAACTGACGCTCCATACAGCAGAGACTGGGCTTTCCTTATGGACTGTAACTGACGCTCCATACAGCAGAGACTGGGCTTTCCTTATGGACTGTATCTGACTATATAGCAGAGACTGGTCTTTCCTTATGGACTGTAACTGACGCTCCATAACAGCAGAGACTGGGCTTTCCTTATGGACTGTAACTGACGCTCCATACATTCAGCAGAGACTGGGCTTTCCTTATGGACTGTAACTGAAGCTCCACACAACAGAGACTGGGCTTCCGTTATGGACTGTAACTGACGCTCCATACAGCAGAGACTGGGCTTCCTTATGGACTGTAACTGAAGCTCCATACATACAGCAGAGAATGGGCTTTCTTATGGACTGTAACTGACTCTATATAGCAGAGACTGGGCTTTCCTTATGGACTGTAACTGAAGCCCATATAGCAGAGACTGGCTTTCCTTATGGACTGTAACTGAAGCTCCACACAGCAGACTGGGCTTTCCTTATGGACTGTAACTGACTCTCCATACAGCAGAGACTGGACTTTCCTTATGGACTGTAACTGACGCTCCACACAGCAGAGACTGGGCTTTCCTTATGGGCTGTAACTGACGCTCTATACAGCAGAGACTGGGCTTTCCTTATGGCTGTAACTGAAGCTCCATACAGCAGAGACTGGGCTTTCCTTATGGACTGTAACTAAAGCTCCACACAGCAGAGACTGGCTTTCCTTATGGCTGTAACTGAAGCTCCATACAGCAGAGACTGGGCTTTCCTTATGGACTGTAACTGACGCTCCATACAGCAAAGACTAAGCTTTCCTTATGGACTGTAACTGAAGCTCCACACAGCAGAGACTGGTCTTCCTTATGGACTGTAACTGACGCTCATACAGCAGAGACTGGGCTTTCCTTATGGACTGTAACTGACGCTCCATACAGCAGAGACTGGGCTTTCCTTATGGACTGTATCTGACTATATAGCAGAGACTGGTCTTTCCTTATGGACTGTAAACTGACGCTCCCATACAGCAGAGACTGGGCTTTCCTTATGGACTGTAACTGACGCTCCATACATACAGCAGAGACTGGGCTTTCCTTATGGACTGTAACTGAAGCTCCACACAGCAGAGACTGGGCTCTTCGTTATGGACTGAACTGACGCTCCATACAGCAGAGACTGGGCTTTCCTTATGGACTGTAACTGACCCTCCATACAGCAGAGACTGGGCTTTCCTTATGGACTGTAACTGAAGCTCCATACATACAGACGAGAATGGGCTTTCTTATGGACTGTAACTGGACTCTATATAGCAGAGACTGGGCTTTCCTTATGGGCTGTAACTGAAGCCCACACAGCAGAGACTTAAGCTTTCCTTATGGACTGTAACTGAAGCTCCACACAGCAGACTGGGCTTTCCTTATGGACTGTAACTGACGCTCCATACAGCAGAGACTGGACTTTCCTTATGGACTGTAACTGACGCTCCCACACAGCAGAGACTGTGCTTTCCTTATGGGCTGTAACTGACGCTCTATACAGCAGAGACTGGGCTTTCCTTATGGGCTGTAACTGAAGCTCCATACAGCAGAGACTGGGCTTTCCTTATGGACTGTAACTGAAGCTCCACACAGCAGAGACTGGGCTTTCCTTATGGACTGTAACTGAAGCTCCACATAGCAGAGACTGGGCTTTCCTTATGGACTGTAACTGACGCTCCATACAGCAGAGACTGGGCTTTCCTTATGGACTGTAACTGACGCTCCATACATACAGCAGAGACTGGGCTTTCCTTATGGACTGTAACTGAAGCTCCACACAGCAGAGACTGGGCTTTCGTTATGGACTGTAACTGACGCTCCATACAGCAGAGACTGGGCTTTCCTTATGACTGTAACTGACCTCCATACAGCAGAAGACTGGGCTTTCCTTATGGGACTGTAACTGAAGCTCCATACATAAGCAGAGAATGGCTTTCTTATGGACTGTAACTGACTCAATAATAGCAGAGACGGGCTTTCCTTATGGGCTGTAACTGAAGCTCCACACAGCAGAGACTAAGCTTTCCTTATGGACTGTAACTGAAGCTCCACACAGCAGACTGGGCTTTCCTTATGGACTGTAACTGACGCTCCATACAGCAGAGACTGGACTTTCCTTATGGACTGTAACTGACGCTCCACCACAGCAGAAACTTGTGCTTCCTTTAGGCTGTAACTGACGCTCTATACAGCCAGAGACTGGGCTTTCCTTATGGCTGTAACTGAAGCTCCACTACAGCAGAGACTGGGCTTTCCTTATGGACTGTAACTGAGCTCCACACAGCAGAGACTGGGCTTTCACTTATGGACTGTAACTGAAGCTCCACATAGCAGAGACTGGGCTTTCCTTATGGACTGTAACTGACGCTCTATACAGTAGAGATGGGCTTTCTTATAGGGCTGTAACTGAAGCTCCATACAGCAGAGACTGGCTTTCCTTATGGACTGTAACTGACACTCCTACAGCAGAGACTGGCTTTCATTATGGACTGTAACTGAAGCTCACAATACAGCAGAGACTGGGCTTTCCTCATGACTGTAACTGACGCTCCACACAGCAGAGACTGGGCTTTCCTTATGGACTGTAACTGAAAGCTCCACCACAGCAGAGACTGGGCTTTCCTTATGGGTGTAACTGACGCTCTATACAGCAGAGACTGGGCTTCCCATGGCTGTAACTGAAGCTCCATACAGCAGAGACTGGGCTTTCCTTATGGCTGTAAAATGACGCTCTATACAGCAGAGACTGGGCTTTCCTTATGGGCTGTAACTGAAGCTCCACATAGCAGAAGACTGGGCTTTCCTTATGGACTGTAACTGACGCTCTATAACAGTAGAGACTGGGCTTTCCTTATGGGCTGTAACTGAGCTCCATACAGCAGAGACTGGCTGTCCTTATGGATTGTAACTGAAGCTCCATACAGCAGAGACTGGGCTTTCCTTATGGACTGTAACTGAGGCTCCATACAGCAGAGACTGGGCTTTCCTTATGGACTGTAACTGAAGCTCCATACAGCAGAGACTGGGCTTTCTTATGGACTGTAACTGAAGCTCCATACAGCAAGAGAACTGGGCTTTCCTTATGGACTGTAACTGAAGCATCCATAAAGCAGTCCACAAGTGAACATATGGATAATTTATAGCGATGACAAAGAATGACGTGTAGTTGCAATGTCATGACTGCAGCTTGAGACTCTGCGTGTCCATTATGTGATTATCTGTCTCAGTCGGAGACCTGGGAACATTGACACCACACACACACACACACACACACACACACACACCACACACACACACACCACACACACACACACACACACACACACACACCACACACACACACACACACACACACACACACAACACACACACACACACACACACACACACACAACACGCCTAAGGGCCATCTGGGTCATAACTGGCAGCCCACACACATCAGAACAGGCCTTGTGTTTGTGTGAGATGTACTTGTTTCTTGCATTCTTAATTCCCAGTCTAGTTCATTCCTCTAATTAAAAAAAATCTATATTTATTTTCACATTCACCGGATAGGCGGTGTGCTGTTTTTACAGGGTCATACCCTGGAGCAAATGAGGGTAAAGTGCCTTGCTCCAAGGGCACATCGGGAAAAACAATCACCTATGTCAGCTTGTGTTTTTGAACCAGAACCTTCCATTTACGGGCTCAACTCTCTAACCACTAGATTACCTACTCGGTTACTGGCCCAACACTCTAACCAGCTAGACCTACCTACTGGTCAACTCTCTAACACTAGACTACCTACTGGTTTAACTGGCCCAGAACTCTCTAACCACTAGACTACCTACTGGCTCAACTCTCTAACACTAGACTACCTACTGGTTACTGGCTCAACTCTCTGACCACTAGACTACCTACTGGTTACTGGCTCAACCTCTCTAACCACTAGACTACCTACTGGTTACTGGCCCAACTCTCTAACCACTAGATTACCTACTGGTTACCGGCTCAACTCTCTAACCACTAGGCTACCAACTGGTTACTGGCTCAACTCTCTAACCACCTAGGCCTACCTACTGGCTTCAACTCTCTAACCACTAGATTACCTGCTGGTTACTGGGTCAACTCTCTAACCACTAGACTACCTACTGGTACTGGCCCAACTCTCTAAACCATGATTACTACTGGTTACCGGGCTCAACTCTCTAACCACTAGGCTACCTACTGGTTACTGGCTCAAACTCTTAACACTAGGCTACCTACTGGCTCAACTGCTCTAACCACTAGATTACCTGCGGTACTGGTCAACTCTCTAACCACGCACTAGGCTACCTACTGGCTCAACTCTCTAACCACTAGATACCTGCTGGTTACTACGGCGTCAACTCTCTAACCACTAGATTACCTGCTGGTTACTGGGTCATCACCTAACCACTAGACTACCAATACTGGTACAGGTTCAACTCTCTAACCACTAGACTACCTGCTGGTTACGGGTCAACTCTCTAACCACTAGAGTTACTACTGGTTACTGGCCCAACACTCTAACCACTAGACTACCTACTGGGTACTGGCCCAACTCTCTAACCACTAGACTACCTACTGGTTACAGGCTCAACTCTCTAACCACTAGACTACCTGCTGGTTACTGGGTCAACTCTCTAACCACTAGACAACCTACTGGTTACTGGCCCAACACTCTAACCACTAGACTACCTACTGGCTCAATACTCTAACCACTAGATTACTTACTGGTTACTGGCTCAACACTCTAACCACTAGACTACCTGCTGGTTACTGGCCCAACTCTCTAACCACTAGACTACCTACTTGTAACTGGCCCAACTCTCTAACCACTAGATTTCCTACTGGTTACTGGCTCAACACTCTAACCACTAGACTACCTGCTGGTTACTGGCCCAACTCTCTAACCACTAGACTACCTACTGGTTACTGGCTCAACACTCTAACCACTAGACTACCTGCTGGTTACTGGCCCAACTCTCTAACCACTAGACTACCTACTGGTTACTGGCCCAACACTCTAACCACTAGATTACCTACTGGTTACTGGCCCAACACTCTAACCACTAGACTACCTACTGGTTACTGGCTCAACTCTCTAACCACTAGATTACCTACTGGTTACTGGCCCAACTCTCTAACCACTAGACTACCTACTGGTTACTGGCCAACACTCTTAACCACTAGATTACCTACTGGTTACTGGCCCAACTCTCTAACCACTAGACTACCTACTGGTTACTGGCCCAACTCTCTAACCACTAGACTACCTACTGGTTACTGGCCCAACACTCTAACCACTAGACTACCTACTGGTTACTGGCCAAACTCTCTAACCACTAGACTACCTACTGGTTACTGGCCCAACTCTCTAACCACTAGACTACCTACCGGTTACTGGCCCAACACTCTAACCACTAGACTACCTACTGGTTACTGGCCCAACTCTCTAACCACTAGACTACCTACTGGTTACTGGCCCAACTCTCTACCACTAGACTACCTACTGGTTACTGGCCCAACACTCTAACCACTAGATTACCTACTGGTTACTGGCCCAACTCTCTAACCACTAGATTACCTACTGGTTACTGGCCCAACTCTCTACACACTAGACTACCTACTGGTTACTGGCCCAACACTCTAACCACTAGATTACCTACTGTTACTGCCCAACTCTCTAACCACTAGACTACCTACTGGTTACTGGCCCAACTCTCTAACCACTAGACTACCTACTGGTTACTGGCCCAACACTCTAACCACTAGACTACCTACTGGTTACTGGCCCAACTCTCTAACCACTAGACTAACTACTGGTTACTGGCCCAACTCTCTAACACTGGACTACCTACTGGTTACTGGCCCAACACTCTAACCACTAGACTACCTACTGGTTACTGGCCCAACTCTCTAACCACTAGACTACCTACTGGTTACTGGCTCAATACTCTAACCACTAGACTACCTACTGGTTACTGGTTCATCTCTTTCTGTGTGTCTCTCTCTTTCTGTCTCTCTTCTCTCTCTCTTTTTTTTTTTCTTTCTCCTGCTGTCACCCCTACCCTCTGACTACTTTTTCCATGTTTATTTCTGGGGGCTGATTCCGGAGGATTGTTATGGAAGCCGGAACTGTGACGCTGCTGAAAAGGAGGGAGCGAGGGAGGGAGGGAAGGGGGTGCCTGGCACTGGAGGAAGAGGGTAGTAAGCAGGAGTGGGTGGGTGGCTGGGAGGGACCTATATAACCACGGGTGGAGCTGAGAGTCAAACAGCTAACAGCTCCCACAGACACTCACAGCTACTGAGAGGAGTTCCAGAGGGAGTAGTAGCACTGAGGAAGAGATCAAGCTCTGCTCCTCCCTCCAGACACTGTTATCAGGAGCAGCCACCCGGACAGATGGAGGTGAACATGTAGATATAACAGTACAGATAGGAATAACCCGGACCTGGGGATTTTGAAATGGCTGTTTATTAGAGKGATAAGTCGATAGCATTATTCCTYGCTTCATAGTTTACTTACTGTCAGAGCTCAGATTGAGCTCAAAGCCCTCCAGATTTCCTCCATCACCTTCACTKATTTTCCAGACCATTTCAACTCCACACCGGATCTTTCTCTCCCCGGCCTCGCAGCCCCTTGAGTGCAATGGCCACCAGAATGGACACGCTGCCCGACCTTCTGTTGCCGTTGGCGATGGAGGTGTTCCCTCAGCCTGTGGTCCCTGGTGTCCGGCTCTGCAGCCGGGGCCACCGGGAACCCCGCTTCCAGATGCAGACACGCCCCTCCTCCTTCTCTGACATCACAGAGGAAGAGGAGGGAGGGTRGTCCCTGGAAGAGGATCACGCCCTGCGCTCCTTCCTGAAGACCCTGGAGAGCCTGAGGTGGAGTACCCAGGGGTGGCCATGAAGGTTTTGAGGACCGCCCTCTCAGGAGACGCTGTGTCCCAAAGTAAAAGGAGGGGTGACCTCCCTGTGACTCTTCTATGCCCTTCTACAGAATTGCCCCCTACTCTKCTGCCTGGCTCGGAGGCAGGACTGTGGCAGACAGGCTGTTCTTTATCCTGTTGACTGTTTATCATTGTTTACAATTATTTATRGGTATTTATGTCAATATTTTGGTATGATMCAACTGTTGTTTGTTGTTGCGTTGCTTCCTGGAAAGCACGTYTAGCGTTATTTTTTACCGTACAAAAACAATATTTATTTTCATTACTTTTTACTCCCCATTTTGAGAACCAATGTGATCTTTTGATTAAAATGCTTCAGATTGAGTCCCAAAATGAATCCAACAACTCTTGGTCTCATATGTATGTCATTGACAATATGTAACTTTAGACAACAATGTTACTCTCCCCCCTTTTCCGTTTGGAACATTTTAAAGGCAATGTTCCTGAGTTAGCGGAGACTACATTCAGGGTAAACACTGCATATGTCGGCTCAATCGGAAATTACCTTCAAATGAAAATTACCTTCAAATGTCAATCGGTTTACAAAGCGGATCTTCAACGTTCCGGATTTAATCTAGAAAATAGTTTGCTAGGATTAGTGCCTTTTATTCATGGCCACCAAGAGAAGCCAGGCTTCCCCCCCAAAATGTACCAAAGCATTTCAATTAACATACATTATTTTATCTTTCGTCTTTTTGTGTTTCATAATTTTCCTTTAATTCTCAAGAGGCTGAATGTATCTCACAGGAGAAAGCATTGGAGCGAGTGAAACAGCACCCATCTATCATAAACTGTCTCGTCCAAACGAGTATGACATTGTTGCTGCCCATAGCATTGAATGCAAGGGAAGCCAGCGAGCATTTGGCTTCACTTGACAAAAAAAAGTTTTAAAAAATGTGCCAATCGGCATTGAGCTAAACTGAGCGAGCTCAATTGTGAATGGTCCTGCCAGAAAAAAATGATTGCCTTGGGAAGRCAATTTGTATTTAGCGTCTCCCCTATCAAATCGCTTTGAGAGCATACATCATCAACAGAAACCATTTGAATTGTTGCATCTCGTGGTGCGTTCGTGAATTCACTCTGGCTATCTACTCCGATTTCAGAGTACTCTCGTTTGAGTGTGCCAGAGCGCAGAATAACTGAATGCTCAACACCCGTTGAATACGACRGGTGTCAGTAAACGTCGGCAAAAAAGCATAATTAAAATGTTGCCAGCAGCACAGTTAGTCACCAACGCTCTAGATAACATGAAAACAGCCTTACCAGCTTTGCTAGGGCGAGTAAAATGGTCAGAGTGAGGTGTTCTCTCATTTGTGTCTGGAAGTAGCTAGCCAACGTTAGCCAGTTAGCTTGGGTGCTTGACTGCCGTTGTGAGGTCAGAACGCTCGGATCAACCCTAATTCTCGGACAGAGTCCAGTGTGTGCTCTGAATGCTCCAAGAGCCGAAACGCTCTGAATTTATGAATGGACAATCTGACGACCGCTCTGAATTTACGAACGCCCAGTGCGCACTCTGGCACTCCAGATTGAATTTACGAACACACCCTCGTTGTATTGTTGTCCTCCGGTGGCTAAATAGGTAGCTAGCTAAAATTGTCCCTTTCATAAATTATTTGGATTTGAACTTAATTCTCCGTACTGGCCAATGATTATAATGGTGATTCTGATCCAACCATTAATTCATACYTTATTGTGCCCCTGGCCTGAGAGGTAGCTAGATGTTGAAGGCTAATGTTAACTAGKTAACGCTYCCCATGAATGGAAGTTAGGCTTGCGATCAAYCATTTAGCCAGATGGCCGAGGACAACWAAAAATAAAACCTTGTACTGTATSACAGAGTGATAGACCATTTCAMCAACATGAAAGAGAGGAGGACCGCATTGACTTCCCCAGTGGTTTGACGCACCGCTACTGGCTAGGATGTATTYCGATGGACGCCAATGGTACAGTTAAATGGGGGGAATTCTAGTAGCCTATKATGTGTCCTCTTATGGAGAGACTAAGGGGACATTTCTGACCAGCATCCCATTCACAGRSCGACMAGCCAAAATCGATGTCTTACCCTTAACTTWAACCGTAACCTTCAATTTTACAAATTCAAWAATGTAATATTYGTTTGCACACTAGCCACGTCGCCATCGTTTTTCCCGTCCTCTAACGGTGAGAGGTAAAGGCAGCATGGTCCTGATACTCAATCATTATTGGCAGTYATCAATARTACCATCTCTACCAAACAGGCTGCAATAGAGTTGACTGCTTTCCAATACTTTTTATTGAATGGATGGACATTGACATAAARATGTAGAAAAACCCATACACAGTATGTCACGTTTATAAGTACGACTGCAATCCCACTCTGTATGAGATTGAGTTGAATGAGGATRGACTCACATCCAGGGGTGGTTCTCCGTGTTACAGGAGGTTCCCAGTATCTCCATGCGGTGGCACTGTAGCTGCACTGTCCCTATCAGAAAGCTCACGGTCCCTCTTTTTGCAACATGGATAATGTGCATCACATGAGCGCTGTTGAACGCAAGTCGCGTGGCCAGGTATCACATTTGTYTATGATTTCAAATCACCTATGAATGTGGTTCAAATCAGATGAAAAAATATCCGATTCCATTTGCTTTTTGGCTGTTTGGACCTCAGGAAAAATATCAGATCTGTAACAGGAGATGTGAAAACACTGAAACCAGTCTTAACAAAGCCATAAGTTAAACAGAGTCTAAAGTGGCTTCTGCATATTTCATTCATCTGCACTGATGTTGAAAAACTGGACATCAAAATGCCTGCTACTAAAAGAATAGTAAAAAGGTGATCAGATTGGAGGGGTTGTACAGAATGTCATATTAACTGTTGCAAACATCCACAACACCTCTGGGTGATTGGTGCGTTTATGAGTSAAGTTCAGCTGTGTCACACAATGTTGCTGGGTTTAATGTAGAACTGATTAACCATCCAGATTTGACACTGTCCGGAATTGACTAATGATAGATTCACTATGAGTCAGGGGTGAGATCTCCACCATGTGATGTCACGGTCTGCCCCTTGTTCTGATCTGAACACACCGGCCTCACCTCCCACTAGTTTTCAGGAGAGCTGGCCATCCTTTAGACAGACAGGAAGGCAGTCAGGGGTCAAAGATTAAAATTGACAGCTATTCTTATTGCCGATCTTCATAAGCCAAGTTTAAAGTTCTCCACGGAACACATATGTAAGGACACGATTGCATTTGCACTCTCATTTCCCCCAACCCCTCCAATAGCTGTCACATTCCTGGGTTCTCATTTCCCCCAACCCCTACAACAGCTGCCACATTCCTGGGTTCTCATTTCCCCCAACCCCTACAACAGCTGCCACATTCCTGGGGTTCTCCATTTCCCCACCCTACAACAGCTCGCCACATTCCTGGTTCTCATTTCCCCCAAACTCCCTACAACAAGCTGCCACATTCTCGCTGTCTCATTTCCCCCAACCTCTACAACAGCTGCACATTCCTGGGTTCTCATTTCCCCCACTCTACCAACAGCTGCACATTCCTGGGTTCTCATTTCCCCCAACCCCTCCAATAGCTGTCACCATTCCTGGGTTCCTCATATTCCCCAACCTCCACATAGCTTGCTACATTCCTGGTTCTCATTTCCCCCAACCCCTCCAAAGCTGTCACATTCCTGGGTTCTCATTTCCCCCAACCCTACAACAGCTGCCACATTCTGGGTTCTCATTTCCCCCAACCCCTACAACAGCTGCCACATTCCTGGGTTCTCATTTCCCAACCCCTACAACAGCTGCCACATTCCTGGGTTCTCATTTCCCCCAACCCTACAACAGCTGCCACATTCCTGGGTTCTCATTTCCCCCAACCCCTACAACAGCTGCCACATCTCTGGGTTCTCATTTCCCCCCAACCCTCAAAAGCTGCCACATTCCTGGGTTCTCATTTCCCCAACCCCTACACAGACTGCCACATTCCTGGGTTCTCATTTCCCCCAACCCTACAACAGCTGCACATTCCTGGGTTCTCATTTCCCCACCCCTCCAACAGCTGCACATTCCTGGGTTCTCATTTCCCCCAACCCCTAACAGCTGTCACATTCCTGGGTTCTCATTTCCCCCAACCCCTCAACAGCTTGCACATTCCTGGGTTCTCATTTCACCCCTAAACAGCTGCCACATTCGGGTTCTCATTTCCCCAACCCCTACAACAGCTGCCACATTCCTTGGTTCACTTCATGGAAGCACAGCGCACTAATCAGGTGCTGTTTGTATAATTTACTGCTCCTAATGTTCAGGCTCAGCCATATTGGCAGGAACATTCACCACTAATTTGAGTGTGAAGATTGAGAGGAATTAATGTGTGCTGATGCTGGAGCCGAATCGCTTCCTGTCATTGATTGTACATTAAAGGTTGACTTAGCAAAGTCAATAATTGAGTTCCTCTCAGGGAGTTGGTCTGCCTCTGAGCAATCAGCTGGTGTTTTGTTCCAGGAGAAAGAGGCGTGCAATCTCTAATACAAAGAGAGATCCCCCGGTACCTCCCCTCACCCGCACTAAAATGTTGAGTCGCTAACTAAGCGTAGCACGCTCACACATGGACTTTGTCCCCGTTGATACGTCCCCTGACCATAGACTTTGTCCCATTGATCGTCCCTGACCATAGACTTTGTCCCCTTGATACGTCCCCTGACCGTAGACTTTGTCCCCTTGAAATACGTCCCCTGACCTAGACTTTCTCCCCGTTGATAGTCCCTTGACCGTAGACTTGTAGCCGTGATACGCCCTGACCGTAGACTTTGTCCCCGTGATACGTCCTGACCGTAGACTTGTCCCGTTGATACGTCCCTGACCTAGACTTTGTCCCCGTTGATACGTCCCCTGAACCCAACCCCCCCGTAGACTTTGTCCCCGTGATACGTCCCTGACCGTAGACTTTGTCCCCGTTGATACGTCCCCTGACCGTAGACTTTGTCCCCGTTGATACGTCCCCTGACCCGTAGACTTTGTTCCCCGTTGATACGTCCCCTCGACCATAGACTTTGTCCCGTTGATACGTCCCCTGACCGTAGACTTTCGTCCCCGTTGATACGTCCCCTGACCGTACACTTTGTTCCCGTTGCATCCCACGTCCTGACATACGACTTTGTCCCCGTTGATCACGTCCCTGACCGTGACTTTGTCCCGTTGATGACGTCCCTGACCATTAGACTTTGTCCCCGTTGATAACGTCCCCTGACTATAGACTTTGTCCCCGTTGATACGTCCCCTGACCGTAGACTTTGTCCCCGCGTTGATCACGTCCCTGACCGTAGACTTTGTCCCCGTTGATACGTCCCCTGACCATAGACTTTGTCCCCGTTGATACGTCCCTGACCACGTAGACTTTGTCCCCGTTGATACGTCCCCTGACTATAGACTTTGTCCCCGTTGATACGTCCCTGACCATAGACTTTGTCCCGTTGATACGTCCCCTGACCATAGACTTTGTCCCCGTTGATACCGCCCCTGACCTAGCCTTTGTCCCCGTTGATACGTCCCCTGACCGTAGACTTTGTCCCCGTTGATACTCCCCTGACCATAGACTTGTGTCCCCGTTGATACGTCCCCTGACCGTAGACTTTGTCCCCGTTGATACGTCCCTGACTATAGACTTTGTCCCCGTTGATACGTCCCCTGACCATAGACTTTGTCCTCATTTGATACGCTCACGCTGACCATCTGCTATCCATCGAAGCATGCCCTGAGGGTTGCATCACTGCCTGGAATGGCAACTGCTCGGTCTCCGACCGCAAGGCACTACAGAGGGTAGTGCGTACGGCCCAGTGCATCACCGGGGCCAAGCTTCCAGGATCTCTATACCCGGCAGTGTCTGAGGAAGGCCCTCGCACATTGACTCTGTCCCGATTGTAAGGTCCCCCGTGCATCGATAGCCCTGCCATTGGGTTGGTTTGTTGTGTGGTTCAAGTCAGAAGACTGAACAAACCTGCTTTAACCCCATGGAGGAGAAGACACAGCCATGCTGTTTGAACATCAATCTAACGCTCTATTCATACAATATTTCCATTTTGTTGTGCATGTGAATGATAACTCTGGCAATATATTATTTAGGTGTACGTTAAAGTGATTTGTTCAAACAGTTTTTTTTGTGTGTGTATGTGTGTGTGTGTGTGTGTGTGTGTGTGTGTGTGTGTGTGTGTGTGTGTGTATGCCATGTCATACACACTTGCTGCTACATGCTGTTTATTATCTATGCATAGTCACTTTACAAATGACCTTGACTAACCTGTACCCCCGCACATTGACTCGGTACCGGAACCCCCTGTTTATAGCCTCGTCATTGTTGTGTAAATGTGTTGTGTTACATATTGATTGATTCAAATTTTTTAAAAACTTTAGTTTATTTAATAAATATTTTATTACATCTATTTCTTGAACTGCATTGTTGCTTAGGGCTTGTAAGTAGCATTTCACGGGAATGTCTACACCTGTTGTATTCGGAGCATGTGACAAATACATTGGATTTGATTTGATACATGCAACAAACTCTCACAGTTTATTGTGAAATAGACACAAATGACTTATTCGAAATTCTTAACAGGCACACAAAAAAGTCAATTTATTTGTGTGTATTACACGATTTATCACAACGCGTTTTGTGTGTATTACACCATTTTCATAAGGARGCATTTGGTGTGTATTACATGATTTTCATGAGGACATTACGTTGTGTAATGTAGACAAATGCGTTATGAAGAAAGAAAATTGTGTTTCTTCATAACGCATTTGTCTACGTTACACAAATTCCAGTTTGTTGTGGCTAATGTTAGCTAAGCTAGCTAAGTGGATAAAGTTAGCTAGGCTAGTTGTTATAGTTAGGGTTCGGTTTAGGAGTTAAGGTTAGGGCTAGTTAACATTAGCTTGGTAGCTAAAGGTTACAATATTAGGGGAAGGGATAGCAAACATGCTAAGTAGTTTGCAAACTAGGTAATTAGTGAAAATGCTAAAGTTATCCATGATGAGATTTGAACACAAAACCTTTGGTTCCTAGATGTTTGGTTATACACCTACTGTACCCATCCTCCCGACCAACACCCCTCCTATCGCATCTGTCTTTAGTCACCTACTGTCTTTATCTGTGATTGAAATGCACTGTATACAAAATCGTGTACTGCACATGAAAAACTTTTTTTTTAGTGTGTCTGTCACAAATTTCCAATAAGCAATTTGGGTCTTTTTCACTATAATCTGTGATACAGGGTTGCAACTTGAAGAGTTTCTTTCCAAATCGTGATATATCTATTTTCAGAAACGTTGGTAAATGAGCTTTTATTGTTTAAAGAATTTCTGAAAGAGATTTTTTTCTTCACATTCTAAGGATGCACAGGCTTGTTCAGTGACAGACATGTGTTTGCTTGACATGTATCACTTGATGGTTTTCTTTCAGAGAGACAAAAATCGTGTTTTTTGCAAACCTCTATATATCCCCTCACTCTCAGAGATTATAAATAGTACTGTCAGGTTTTACAATCAAATGTAACAAATAACTAAACGTTTAATAAAGAACTGTACAAATGATACATTTGTTACGTCAATAATTTATCTTTTTTTTATTGCATCAGTACAGTAATTTAAGATCTGTATGTAAAACATTTACATTGACAATTTTTGTTGTTGTTTCTTATTCAGAGCGACTTAAAGTTAGTGCATTCATCTGAAGATAGCTAGGTGAGACAACGACATAGACTTTTATCAAATATACAGTATACAAACATTTAATACACACCTACAATCTATGAACAAAAAAAATCTGAGAACAGTAATATTTGAACAACATGAAGGTACCAAAAGCAATAATTTCTGGTGTAAAAACACAAATGTGATTGCTGGATACAGCGTTTTGTAAATAAGCTCTTCACATGCTTGGTGTTCAGTCATCTACACGTGGCTGTGTGTCATGCTGAATAATGACATGCTGTCGATGTTGAAAAAGATCTGTGAACCAGCCGAATTGTATGAATCATTCTACGTATTCCAATACTTGCAGGAAATGACACGCAAGCTCTTCATTTCCTTCCTGATATCTTGCTAGGCTACTCACAAAGGAACCATTTAGCGTTTAGCATGTATCTTCAAATACTCTCCACCTCCACACAATGGCTAATACTGTAATAAAGTAATAAAGTAAAATGTATCATTGTTGGAGATGTTGTGTGTGTGAGCATGTAGAGAATGAGTGGGAGTGGAGAATGGTGGTCAACAAATACAACATTTTAAAAATACAAAGTTTTAAAAATGCTTCTCTACATCCCTGTGCAGTATGGAACATTCTCTCACAATATATTTCCATTTCTTCACAGTATTGCATTTTTTATTTATTCATGACATATGCGTGCCCCGCTAGTAGAAAGGAAACACAAATCTAGAGTGAATCTAGATACATATTTATGATAACCTCCCCCACAGTAAACAAACTCAAAAATGTATTCAAACCCTGCACCCCCTGCTCTATCTGAAGAGGGGATGCATGCGATGAAGGACAGAAAACCCTGCCATTGTCGAAGGCCCTCTCTCTCCTTGTCTCTCCCATGGCGATAAATAATCCCCTTTTTATCTTATGGCACTTCACTTGGAAATGGAAATGTAATTTTTTCCCCTGTCAAATCAACAATATGATGGCCATTGTCTCTCCTTGTCTGGTACGACAGGCTACGTCTGGATGCTCAGGGACCCTCTCTCGTGGCTCTCTCTCTCTCTCTGTCCCCCCTCTCTTTTCTCTCTCTCTCCTCTGCCCCCCTGCCCCCCTCTCTCTCTCTCTGCCCCCCCTCTCTCTCTCTGCCCCCCCCTCTCCTCTCTCTCTCTGCCCCCCCCCCTCTCTCTTTCTCTCTTCTCTCTGCCCCCCCTCCTCTTTCTCTGTCCCCCCCTCTCTCTCTCTAAATCCCTTAATTATCGAGCCAGGCGCTTACCGCGTAGGAGATTGCGAAATGGCCTCGCCGGGCTTTTGGCATGATTAGGTTTTTATCACGTCTGAGACGTGATGATGTCGAGGGGAATAGAGAGAGACGGCACGCATGTTCATCTACATGCTAATCAAATGGTGGCCAAGGCTCTGAAATTCATGACCTGGTTGGATGACTAAACATCCAGTGCTAACAGCACTGAACCCTTTTGGCAAAMATTTTATTGTGGAATAAATCAGCTCTGATAGAAGACATCTACAGAAGAATAGAGGCCTTGATTGATGCCATTTCCTTGCCTGGTGAATATAAAAAAATCATCCCCATTTAGAACTAGCAAAGGGAAGATATGATTGTTTTGACATGAACATTTAAAGTACAGGTGTAGGATCTTAATTTGACCCATAGTGTCACAGCAAAATAATCCTGCAGCAACCGGATTTGAACATTTAGTCCATAATGTTGTTTGATCGGTGGTTAGGCTGTTAGCTGGTCAAAAGTAGGCTACATGAAAAGTGCAATGCTGTTAATATAATTTTGTTTTAGTGTGGATTTTCAGTGAATTTATGCAAATCACGAAGCTCATCTGCATAGCCTGCAGTGCAGAAAAATGATCAGCGACAAAAGAATGATCAAATTAAGATCCTACACCTGTAGTAGGAAATGGACCAATATTAAATCATTTTGAGATACTTACATCTCAATGTAAATGAAATAGCAGGATTCAACCTAAAATCACCAGAGAAAGCAAGCTGAAGGAACCTATAACATGAAAGAACTTTGCTATTCACTAAGAAAGCCTAGGCCTTCCCATATTGCCTGTCTTTTGTTGAGATAACGCACTGAACTTTAATGACTGAAGTCATGAAAGRCATTGGAAGGGAAAGAGGCACATTATTTGAAAGGGGGAATTGTGATGTACTTAGTGGCCTGCCTTGATGCAAAGGGAAAGGAATTAGGTAAGGCAAGCTGACTGTGTGTGTGTGTGTGTGTGTGTATGTATGCGTGCACATTTTTGAGCGCATGTGCTTGTCTGTGTGTAAGTGCGTTGTTGGAAGTAGTGTACTGAACAAACTAGTCAGATGAAACATTCTCTTTCTTTCTTACTCACTTCAATTTCCTTCCCGTCAATTATTTTACAAGAACATCCTTCTATACGGTGTCCAGTACTTTTCCTCTCTCTTCCCCGCTCTTCTCCGTTCTCCATTTAGGGAGCTGCTCTGTTCATCGCTATGGTGAGTGCTAAGWGCATTTATCAGACTCATATAATAACAGTGTGATTATCAACCCCCCAGGAGAGGCACACAGTCACAGAGTAATAAGAGGGTTGATTGACAGATCCATGGGGTGTTACTCAAGCGTGATCTATCCTAAAATGGCCGCCGCTATTAAGTTCACATTGAGGGAGATAATGCCATTTCACGCCTAATCAGCTAATCCATTATTTTTTGTTGTTGTTGCCTAAATAGYAGARGAACACCATTACTCTYATGGCAATGTACAGACTAGGGCTGGAACTAATGAGAGTGAATGTCATTTCAATGTAAACTCACCTCATCCTGATCCAGGCAGTGACGATATCAATTCCTTTCAGTTACGTGCTGCTCGGCGAACTCTGCCCCTGACATACGGAATATATACATTTAGAGGATTAGATTTACCGGAATATGATGCGCTCAAATAAACTTTGGGGGGAAACTCATGTGTCTTAAAATAGATTAGAAATGGAATTAGCTCAAGTCTGTTGTTAATTGTTGGATTTCAAGTCACATTTCAAACATCATTATGCCGGTATTCAAAGCAAATAAAAAGGATTTATATSAATGTGTTGTGACTTAAACTTCCGTTCTTACTTATCTAATGTGTCCTCTTCAGAAGTCTCCCGTATTAGAACATTGGTATCCTAAACTGAGAGTCAATGACAAAGGCCCTCTGACTCACCTTCAGTCTGTCACATGACTTGAGAGGAGCTTAGCTGGTGATAGAGTATCTTGGATCTCCATTTCCTCCTGGAGTACGATGAGATTAATGGGTCTTTTAATTACCACGCGTCCCATTCTGTTCATCAAAGAGAAACACCCCAACGAGTAAATCTGCTTTCATAAACATGTGACCTCTGACTGTACGTCTCTGATGATATAATGTGTTCTGACTGTAAGTCTCTGATGATATCATGTGTTCTGACTGTATGTATCTGATGATATCATGTGTTTTCTACTGGTATGTATTGGATGAATATAATGTGTTTCTTGCTGGTTTAAGTCTCTGATGTAATGTGTTTTGCCCTATGTATTGGATTTCTAGGTCTGCAGAGATAGATATGAATAGATAGAGATATAATATGAGATGTTATGTGTTGATGATATTGTGTTCTGATGTCACAGCTCTCTCATTATATAGTGATAGATAAGATATATATAGAGAGATGATTTGTAGTATTATATCATATCTTGTTTGGCATCAAGCTCGAATAGATTAAGATAGTTGAAGATGTACGTAGATGGGTATATATCTGATGTAAGTCTCTGATGATATCATGTGTTCTGACTGTAAATTCTATTGTATATCATGTGTTTCTGACTGTAAGCTCTCTGATGATATCATGAAGTAGGTGTGTTGGTGTATAGATTCGAGGCTTGTGACTCTCCGCGATAGATATAGTGGGTGATAGATAGATACTGCATTGGTTGTGTGGCTCTGATGATAGATATGTATAGATAGATACGGCTCTTAGAATAGATGAGATATAGGTGAATTATATGGTCTAGTATGGATGCGTCTAGATTGGGTCATGGGGTGTGTTCGGTGTCTCAGATATATTGATAGATATCTACATTGCATCTTGATATAGTGTGGTGAGATGCTATACTTGCGTGGAGGCATGACTGTAAGCTCCTGATGATATCATGTGTTGTGACTGTCATGTCTGATTATCAATGGTTCTGACTGTAAGTATCTGATGATATCATGTGTTCTGACTGTAAGTCTCTGAATGATATCATGTGTTCTGACTGTATATCTGATGATATCATGTGTTTGACTATAGGTCTCTGATGATATCATGTGTTTCTGACTGTAAGTCTCTGATGTATCATGTGTTTGACGTACATATCTGATGATATCATGTGTTCTGACTGTAAGTCTCTGATGATATCATGTGTTCTGACTGTAAGTCTCTGATGATATCATGTGTTCTGACTGCTTCCCTTGGAAGAGTTGTACACATGATACTGGTGTTGAATGCACCTGTTCACAGCAGTCACAAGCAATATACGTGAACAAAAATGTAAACACACTATGCAACAACTTCAATGTTCATACTGAGTTATAGTTCATATAAAGAAATACGTCAATTGAAATAAATTCATTAGGCCCTAATATATGGATTTCACATGACTGGGCAGGGGTGCAGCCATGGGTGGGCCTTGGAGGGCATAGGCCCACCCACTTGGCAGCCAGGCCCACCCACTGGGGAGCTTGAACCAATAAATGGTTGATTTATTCTGACAATGTGATTCGTTTTTGCTCCCAATCCAGTACTACTTCCTGTTGAGACACACAGAGCCATAATAGGCTAGGCCCAATCTCAATCTAATATTTATATATTTCTTAATTCCATTATTTTACTTTTAGATTTGTGTGTATTGTTGTGAATCATGTTTAGATACTACTGCACTGTTAGATATTATTGCACTGTTGGAGCTAGGAACACAAGCATTTCGCTACACCCGCAATAACATCTGCTAAATATGTGTATGTGACCAATACAATTTGATTATAACTTCCTGTTGAGACACACAAAGCTGCAATAGGCTGGGAGTTGTACAGCACTACTTCCTGTTGAGACACACAGAGCCGCAAGAGGCTAGGAGTTGTACAGTACTACTTCCTGTTGAGACACACAGAGCCGCAATAGGCTAGGAGTTGTACAGTACTACTTCCTGTTGAGACACACAGAGCCGCAATAGGCTATGAGTTGCACAGTGTAGCATTTGCTCAATGATGAAATAAAGTTGCTGGAAATGGCCATTACTCTGCAATGAACCAACTGAATGGTTTCTTTATTAGATCTTATGCTTTCATTTCCTCAGGGAAAAGACTCAAACAAACAGGTGGATAGAAACTCATTTCCAAATGGAAGAGCAGAATGTGCAACCATCTGTGCTTGATTCTGCAATCCAGGATAATAAAAMAAACGTTTCATTCAAGATGTGAAACGCGAGATATCTCAACGCTACCAGGCCGACTTTGACCAAGACAATCTAATTTGTGTGATCTACAGAGAKATGGAGAGCAAACTAGAAGCCAATAGAATACTAGGAGTAAGTTGTTTTCATCTTGTGATTCATCAAATGAAGTGTATAAMGCTTCCTGACACTCCAACCAAGAGGACGTGATCATGAAATACGAAGAAGGTCATTTACTTGCACACTGACCTTTCGTAGCCCTGGTGATTAGAAAGCAGACAGGCCCCGCAGCAGCAGATAAGGGAGGGAGTCATGATGAAGTCCCAAAGGAGTCGCCAAGACTGTGCAGGAGAGCAGCGGGCGTCAAACTGACATCCAGACCCTAAGAAATAAAGGCCCTTTTGTTCTTGTATCACTCTGTGTCATCATCATCATCATCATCATCACAGGAAGTGTGCTAATCGCTGCTGAGGCAGAGTGGTACTTTACCAGCATGGTAGAATAAACAGTTCAAGACGGTGTTCCTTATCCTCACCTGTAGCTGATATGCCACCCTGCATCCCCGCTGCTGGCTTGACTTGCCTCTGATGCTCGGRCGGGTTGAACCTGGTTCGGCCTTGGATGGGAGACCAGAAAGAGCTGGAAGTGGAGTTGAAGGGCCAGTAGGAGGGCAGCAGTCCCCCCTCCAGTCTAAGCAGAGCCAGCCTCAATGCCCCAGCACCATGACTGTAGCAACCCAGCAGCTTAAAGCTCAGGGGAGCTCGTCCATTCAGCTGAACACACCACCAATAGAGAACACACACCACCAATGGAGAACCACACAACCCACCATAGAGAAAACACATACCACCATAGAAACACACCCACCCACCATAGAGAACACACCACCACTATAGAACACACACCACCATGTGAACACACACCCCATAGATGAAACACCCACACATAGAACACAACCACCATAGTAACACACACCACCATACACACCCGTAACCCACAACACACCCATAGTGAAACACACACCACTATAGTGAACACACAACCACCACATAGACACACACACCACCATAGTGAACACACACCACCATAGTGAACAACACACCCACATATAGTGGACACACACCACCAGTATAGAACAC
>NW_019944535.1:131456-132716 GCF_002910315.2 Salvelinus sp. IW2-2015 | reverse complement strand
ATTCCAGAAAATGATGTCATGGCTTTAGAAGCTTCTGATAGGCTGATTGACATCGTTTTAGTCAATTGGAGTTGGATGTATTTCCAGGCCTACCTTCAAACTCAGTGCCTCTGTGCTTGACATCATGGGAAAATCAAAAGAAATCAGCCAAGACCTCCACAAGTCTGGTTCATCCTTGGGAGCAATTTCCAAACGCCTGAATGTACCACGTTCATCTGTACAAACAATAGTACACAAGTATAAACACCATGGGACCACGCAGCCGTCATACCGCTCAGGAAGGATACGCGTTCTGTCTCCTAGAGATTAATGTACTTTGGTGCAAAAAAGTGCAAATCAATCCCAGAACAACAGCAAATTACTTTGTGAAGATGCTGGAAGAAAACAGGTACAAAAGTATCTATATCCAAAGTAAAACAAGTCCTATATCGACATAACCTGAAAGGCTGCCGCTGCTCCAAGGAAGAAGCCACTGCTCCAAAACTGCAGGGGCAGTATTGAGTAGCTTGGATGAAAGGTGCACAGAGGTGCCCATAGTAAACTGCCTGCTCCTCAGTCCCAGTTGCTAATATATGCATATTATTATTAAACACTCTGAAGTTTCTAAAACTGTTTGAATGATGTCTGTGAGTATAACAGTACTCATATGGCAGGCAAAAACCTGAGAAAAAAATCCAAACAGGAAGTGGGAATTCTGAGGCTGGTTGATTTTCAACCAAGATCCTATTGAATTCACAGCGAGATATGGATGAGTTTGCACTTCCTACTGCTTCCACTAGATGTCAACAGTCTGTGGAACCTTGTCTGAAGCCTCTACTGTGAAGGGGGGCCGAATGAGAGGGGAATTAGTCAGGTCTGCCATGACCTGACCATGCTCTGACCATGAGCGTTCACATGAGACGGAGCTCTGTTCCATCGCTCATCTGAAGTCAATGTAATTCTCCGGTTGGAACGTTATTTTTAAAGTTATGTTAAAAACATTCTAAAGATTGATTCAATACATCGTTTGACATGTTTCTACTGACTGTTACGGAACTTTTGGACATTTCGTCAGCTTTTAGTGAACGCGCTTCCTGACGTTGGATTTGTTTACCAAACACGCTAACAAAAATAGCTATTAGGACATAAATGATGGACATTACCGAACAAAACGAACATTTCTTGTGGAAGTGGGAGTCCTGGGAGGGCATTCCGACGAAGATCAGCAAAGGTAAGTGAAGATTTATAATGCTTTTTATGAGTTTTGTTGACTGCACAATT
>NW_019944535.1:123907-127332 GCF_002910315.2 Salvelinus sp. IW2-2015 | reverse complement strand
AGTTCCACACCCATGAGAGACATACAGGGCTCCTGATCAACAGGAGGAGAGAGCACACAGAGAGGTAATGTGCTGATTCAGTCTAACTTTCTGCATGGATCGAAGACAAGCTTTTGAACATTATATAGTTTGGTTTTGTTACATTGAATGACTGTTAAAACTTGATTATGACTACTTAATGTAATGGTAATTTTCTATTAATCCTTTAGGGCATTACAACACATTGCTTCAAAAGGCTTTATATACAGTTGAAGTCGGAAGTTTACATACACCTTAGCCAAATACATTTAAACTCTGTTTTTCACAATTCCTGACATTTAATCATAGTACAATTCCCTGTCTTAGGTCAGTTAGGATCACCACTTCATTTTAAGAATGTGAAATGTCACAATAATAGCAGAGAGAATGATTTATTTCGGCTTTTATTTCTTTCATCACATTCCAGTGGGTCAGAAGTTTACATACACTGAATTAATATTTGGTAGCATGGCCTTTAAATTGTTTAACTTAGGTCAAACCTTTCGGGTAGCCTTCCACAAGCTTCCCACAATAAGTTGGGTGAATTTTGGCCATTCCTCCTGACAGAGCTGGTGTAATGAGTCAGATTTGTAGACCCCATGCTCGCACATGCTTTTTCAGTTCTGCCCACAAATCTTCTATAGAATTGAGGTCAGGGCTTTGTGATGGCCACTCCAATACCTTGACTTTGTTGTCCTTAGCCATTTTGCCACAACTTTGGAAGTATGTTTGGGGTCATTGTCCATTTGGAAGCCCCGTTTGCGACCAAGCTTTAACTTCCTGACTGATGTCTTGAGATGTTGCTTCAATATAACCACATAATTTTCCCTCCTCATGGTGCCATCTATTTTGTGAAGTGCACCAGTCCCTCCTGCAGCAAAGCACCCCCACAACATGATGCTGCCATCCCCGTGCTTCACACTTGGGATGGTGTTCTTCAATTTGCAAACTCCCCTTTTCCTCCAAATATAACGATGGTATTTGGCCAAACAGTTCTATTTTTGTTTCATCAGACAGAGGACATTTCTCCAAAAGTACAATCTTTGTCCCCATGTGCAGTTGCAAACCGTAGTCTGGCTTTTTTTATTAACTTCTTATGGCTGCAATCCGTTAACGAGATGATATGACAACACAGCCAGTGAAAGTGCAGGGTGCTAAATTCAAACACAGAAATCTCATAATTAAATTCCTCAAACACACATGTATCTTATACCATTTTAAATGTACTCTTGTTGTTAATCCCACAAAGTGTCCGATTTCAATGGCTTTTCAGCGAAAGCACCACAAACGATTATTTTAGTACCGCAAATCACAGACAAACACAGTCATTTTTCCAGCCAAAGACAGGAGTCACAAAAAGCAGAAATAGAGATAAATGATACTAACCTTCTTTCAATGATGATGAACTGTCACTTCATGTCCCCAGTCTGTTACTCTCTCTGACCTGGTGCTGCAATCCAGGAAGTCCCTCTGTACTGTATACCGCCCAGCCATACTGTATATAGACCATAATCAACCAACACAACAAACCAACTTGGTTAACATTTAAGTCATTTAGCAGACACTCATATCCAGAGAAACTTACAGTAGTGAGTCAATGCATGTTTGTACTTTTTCCTGTATTGGWCCCCCGTGGGAATCAAACCCACAACCCAGGCATTGCAAGCACCGTACTCAAACAACTGAGCCACAGACTGCAATCCCAATACACACTGCAATACCCATGCCTAATATATTTACATGCAGATTTATTTAATATTTCATATAAGAAAGATTTACACAAGAAAATGTGTACATATTTCAAGATTGGCTGTTTGTAACAAGTACATGTGAATAATATGGAAAATGCCTTGCATTGGATAGAGATACGCTTGCTACATTCTCTCTCTTTTTGAACCCCTCTGTGGTCTGATAGATGAAGTCATTTCCTCAATATGCAAGATCTGCTGCAAAAAGGGTACTTCCCTTTATATGCGTTAAAAACACATTCGCTGACATATTCTTAAGTAACTCACAAGCATGCTGAATGCATTTATTATGAGCGACAGGTAGCCTAGAGTTTAAAAGCGTTGAGGCAGTAYCTGAAAAGTTGCTAGTTTGATTAARCAAGCAGCCAAAGTGYAAAAACCTGCGAAATAGYGTTTAATGCAGAAGACAGATTTTGGTTGAATGCATTCAGTTCCGCAACTGACTATGTATTCCGTTCATTATTAACGTTAGCGGCTACTGGGTTGTATTCAATATACACTACATGACCAAAAGTATGTGGACACCTGTTTCGATCGAACAATCTCATTCCAAAATCCTGGGCATTGATATGGAGTTGGTCCCCCCATTTGCTGCTATAAAAGCTCCCGTCTTCTGGGAAGGCTTTCCACTAGATGCTGGGTCATTGCTTCTGGGACTTGCTACAAGACCATTAGTGAGGTCGGGCACTGATGTGGTCGATTAGGCCTGGCTCGCAGTCGGCATTCTAATTCATCCCAAATGTGTTCGATGGGTTGAGGTCAGGGCTCGCTGTGCAGGCCAGTCAAGTATTTCCACCCTGACTCGACAACCATTTCTGTACGGACCTCTCGTGGTGCATGAGGGCATTGTCATGCTGAAGAAGGAAAGGGCCTTCCCCAAACTGTTTCCACCAAAGTTGGATGCACAGAATTATCTAGAATGTAATTGTATGCTGTAGCGTTAAGCTTCCCTTCACTGGAGCTAAGGGCATGCGCCCGAACAATGAAAACAGCCCCAGGCCATTATTTGTCCTCCACCAAACTTTACAGTTGGCATTATGCATTGGGGCAGGTAGCGTTCTAGTGGCATCCGCCAAACCCAGATGATTTCCGTCGGACTACCAGATGGTGAAGCATGATTCATTACTCCCGAGAAAGCGTTTCCACTGCTTCAGAGTCCAATGGTGGCGAGCTTTACGCCACTCCAACCGACTCTTGGCATTGCACATGGTGATTTTAGGCTTGTGTGCCGGCTGCTTGGCCATGGAAACCCATTTCATGAAGCCCCGATGAACAGTTCTTGTGCTGACGCTGCTTTCTGAGGCAGTTTGGAATCGGTAGTGAGTGTTGCATCCGAGGACAGACAATTTTTAAGCGCTACACGCCTACAGAAAGTCACTCAGCTTTTCAGTTAGGTCATTTCTGCTGCCAAGGTTGTCTATAGAGAATGCATGACTGTATGCTCAATTTTATACATCTCGTCTAGAAACCAGGCGGTCTCGCCAAGAATGACCTAACTGGAAAAGCTGACGTTGACTTTGCTTGGATGGGCGGTGTCTGTATGACATAGCCGAATCCACTAATTGGGAAAGGGTTTTCGTAGCGTCAAGCACGTTTTTCAATATTATCGAGAAAATGGGTCTTTCCATTTTGTGATGATTTCATAGCTAGTTCGAAAAT
>NW_019944535.1:117821-119396 GCF_002910315.2 Salvelinus sp. IW2-2015 | reverse complement strand
TGACCCAGCAGACTTGGACCAGCTCCGCAGCGCCATCTCCTCCCAAGGAGCCACCATTGGTAGGCACGAGGAGTTGCTTCGCGGTCTGATGGAAGTGTTCCAGGCCGTGGTCGAACGTCATGACCTAGCATTGGACGCATTGCGGGAGCAATTSCGTGGGTTGCCTACTAGGCAGCCTACCATGATGGTAACCTCCCAGCCCCAGCTGGTAGCAYCGCCGTCACCCCGGTTTCCTGGGAACCCCGATTACCTCCCCCGGAGCGCTACAATGGAGATTCCAGAACCTGCCGGGCCTTTCTCTCCCAGTGCTCCCTCGTTTTCMAGCTGCAGCCTTCTTCGTTCCCCTCGGACCGCTTGAGGATAGTGTATATCATTACGCTGATGTCCGGGAGGGCACCCACCTGGGCCACGGCGATGTTGGAGCAACAATCTGCCGTCTGCCTCAGTCTGAAGGGATTTGTGGCGGAGGTGACCGGCCTCTGCCTGACTTGAACCTGAGCCTGCCTGCCGTCCTGTACCTTTGCCCCACTACTCTGGTTTATCGACCCCTGCCTGCCTCGACCTGTTTCGTTTGCCTGCCCCTGTTGCTGTAATTAACATTGTTACTTCAACACAGCATTTGGGTCTTACCTGAAGCGTGACAATTKTGAAGTTCATTGTATTTTTTGTACTTCTTTTCCACTTTGAAAATGTCACCTGAAGTGTGAAAAGACAATTGTTTTAAAAAAGTATATCAGTAACCACACACATTTCCATCCAAATATTTTTGCTAGTAAAGCCATACCGTATAAAAAAAATCATGACATCTGTGATGAAAACAGGAAGTTTCGGTACAATTTTAAAAAGGTAAAACTACAATCCCACAGTTTCACACATGGGGACATACAGTGGGGAGAACAAGTATTTGATACACTGCCGATTTTGCAGATTTTCCTACTTACAAAGCATGTAGAGGTCTGTAATTTTTATCATAGGTACACTTCAACTGTGAGAGACGGAATCTAAAACAAAAATCCCGAAAATCACATTGTATGATTTTTAAGTAATTAATTAGCATTTTATTGCATGACATAAGTATTTGATACATCAGAAAAGCAAAACTTAATATTTGGTACAGAATCCTTTGTTTGCAATTACAGAGATCATACGTTTCCTGTAGTTCTTGACCAGGTTTGCACACACTGCAGCAGGGATTTTGGCCCACTCCTCCATACAGACCTTCTCCAGATCCTTCTGGTTTCGGGGCTGTCGCTGGCAATACGGACTTTCAGCTCCCTCCAAAGATTTTCTATTGGGTTCAGGTCTGGAGACTGGCTAGGCCACTCCAGGACCTTGAGATACTTCTTACGGAGCCACTCCTTAGTTGCCCTGGCTGTGTGTTTCGGGTCGTTGTCATGCCGGAAGACCCAGCCACTGTCACGATCTATCACAAGGATGACGCTGGAGAGACGAAGCAGGTACGGGAGTAACATTAATAAATCACGGACATGGAACGAGACATAAACAGCTTAGCAAACAGAAAAACAATCAATGCAGAAGCAGGGAACAGAGCTGGGGAACTGACACATATAGGGG
>NW_019944535.1:115476-117796 GCF_002910315.2 Salvelinus sp. IW2-2015 | reverse complement strand
ATTTCTCGCATGGAATAGCCTTCATTTCTCAGAACAAGAACAGACTGATGAGTTTCAGAAGAAAGTTATTTGTTTCTAGCCATTTTGAGTCTGTAAACGAACCCACAAATGCTGATGCTCCAGATACTCAACTAGTCTAACGAAGGCCAGTTTTATTGCTTCATTAATCAGAACAACAGTTTTCAGCTGTGCTAACATAATTGCAAAATGGTTTTCTAATGATCAATTAGTCTTTTAAAATGATAAACTTGGATTAGCTAACACAACGTGCCATTGGAACACAGGAGTGATGGTTGCTGATAATGGGCCCCTGTACACCTATGTAGATATTCCATAAAAAATCAGCTACAATAGCCATTTACAACATTAACAATGTCTACACTGTATTTCTGATCAATTATATGTTATTTTAATGGACAAAAATGTGCTTTTGATTAAAAAATAAGGACATTTCTAAGTAACAACAAACTTTTGAAGGGTAGTGTATATTGAAGTCAAAGAATGGCACAGTGGCAGAGTGCAAATTGGCAGGTGAAGGAATCTACAGGAATCTTCAGCAATGTACAGAATGCAATGAGCAAATGTACAGTTTCATGAAAGTGCAGAGTGCACAGAATCATTATATCTCCATATTTCATTCACATAGTTTATCTAAAGTAAAAATAGAAAAATGTATGTGCTTTTCCATTCATTTATCATACAGTACTTATGCGCTTTTCCATGAAATTCAAAATAAATGTTATTATAAAAATTGTGCCTCTTAACTTATACATTTATTGCATGCAAATTTAAAACTTTACAAAGAAGAACAGTATGAATTATTTCACATGAAAATGATCTCAGTCTACTGAAAACTCTCAGCATAAGCTTAGGAGTGGGGGGAAGAACAAGTGCTCAATCATCATGGACGCCTGGCAATGACCTCATACTCTTCCTGAACGACATGTCTTTTTTATCCAATGAGATGTAAGTGCTCTTCTTTTGCTTATAGAAAGCATCTTATCAGACAGTGTCTGGGCTTATAACAGATAATTTGAGAAATAAAGTTTCATTTTCATGTAAAAATACGTATATATTCTGTCTTTGAACTAGATGTGAAATACTTTAGCAGAATATAAGTAATATAATTATCCACATTTTTTCTCTATTGTGTAATAAGTGAAAAGGATCCTTTGCATTTGTAGACAGGTAGATGAAGAGGGCAACTGTCACACCCTGACCCTAGAGAGCCTTTTTATTTCTCTATTTGGTTAGGTCAGGGTGTGATTTGGGTGGGCATTCTATGTTTTCTGTTTCTTTGTTTTTGGCCGAGTGTGGTTCCCAATCAGAGGCAGCTGTCTATCGTTGTCTCTGATTTGGGATGATACTTAGGCAGCCCTTTTTCCCACATTTAGGTTGTGGGATCTTGTCTTCGTTTGTTGCATGTGTTGCACTCCGAAGCTTTACGTTCGTTGTGTTGTTTATAGTTTTTTTGGTGGAACATGTAATAAAGAAAATGTACGCCTACCACGCTGCACCTTGGTCCGGTCATTCTACCACTAACGACAGACGCAACAGTCACACCGAGAGACACACCAGCTACATTTATGATCCAGGGGAGAACTGCATTCCCACATCCTTCAGAAAGATCTACAATATATGAAGAGAGAAACAGTATCATCAGAGCAGTCTTAGACCTCTTGCAATTACCACACCACAACCTTGACACAACACAATTGCAAGCTAATACTGTCTATGGGAAAATGCATGTTTTTTCTTAAAATTATAGCACTTCTCTGTTTCCCTCCTTTTTGGGTGACCTGCAACTTCTCTCTCACTCCTACCACCACATTTCTGCTGACACACTCCACAGTGGTGGTGTTGGTGTGGTTTCCAACAGGCAGGCTGATGGTGCTGTTCACTGAGGACCCGAACACTGATGTAGTGAGGCTTTACTTCTCTGTGTTGAGCTCCAGCAGTGGCCACTCTATGAGGGGTAAGGGAACCCCCTGAGTCATAACCTCTGCCTGGACCACACACCCAGAGCCATTGAGCGTCACAGGGCTATCTGGAAAAAAACAGTGAAGAGCGAGGTATCAGTGATAGATTGATGTTAACATCACAACAAATAAGAGTGATTCCCATGTCATATCAAGGTGTATGTTTCAATCAGGGTTGTACAGTGATGTTTGTATTTACACATCACAGTTACAACAGTGAAAGCTGGAAGTCCTGTTGAGGTGTTGAGCACACAAACTCCCCAGCATGTTCTCCTGTCACATTAGAGATTGTGAGTGTCCAGTCCAGATTGATTCTGTTCCAAAGCTGTTGATCTGTTATT
>NW_019944535.1:110104-114916 GCF_002910315.2 Salvelinus sp. IW2-2015 | reverse complement strand
GGAGAGAGAGAGAGAGAGAGAGAGAGACAGAGAGAGAGACAGAGAGAGAGAGAGACAGAGAGAGAGAGAGACAGAGAGAGAGAGAGACAGAGAGAGAGTGGATGGATGAAGGAGCAGTGAGAACAGCTGGACTGACTGACTAAATGATGAGTGCTCTCCTCTCCTCTCCACTGTAGACAAGAGGGGAAACGAGGAGGCAGGTGGTGTGTGTCTCTTTCACTCCAAGTGGCTGAACTCCTTCCTCTTATCCTGACTGTTTCATCTACCATGTCAACTGTCTGTTAACTGACTAACCACACTACTTACATGTATAGTTTGACCAAATGACCCAGAACATCATTACACATCAGGGTATATCAGGGTATATTAGCGGTCTTTGTCATCCTAATTTTATCTAGCCAGCCAGACAAATTATCTCTGGTTCTCCCCCATACTCTGTCTTTAGTCATCCTTTTATCTAGCAAGCCAGACAGACAATATTAAATCTCTGTTTCTCCGCATACTCTAGGTCTTTAGTCATCCTCATTTATCTAGCCACAGACAATATTATCTGCTGTTCTCCTTATACTCTGTTCTTTAGTCATGCTGACTTTATCTGCAGCCAACCGCAGTACAATATTATCTAATCTGTTCTTCCTCAGTATCTCTGTCTTTAGTCATCCTATTCTATCCTAGTCCGCACAGACATATTGATCTCCTTGCTTCTCGCCATATCTTGTTTTTCAGTACATCTATCTCGTTCTTATGCTCGGGGCTCCGAATATTTTATCTCTGTTCTCCCTACTCTGTCTTTAGTCCATCCTATTCTATCTAGCCATGCCAGCCAGACAATATTAAATCTTGTTCTCCTCATAACCTGTCTTTAGTCATCCTATTTTCTACCAGCCAGCAGACAATATTTCTCTGTTCTCCCCATACTCTGTCTTTAGTCCATCCTATTTTATGCTAGCCAGCCCAGACAATATTATCTCATGTTCTCCCCATACTCTGTCTTTGAGTCATCCTATTTATCTAGCCAGCCAGCAATATTATCTCTGTTCTCCCATACTCTGTCTTTGTCATCCTATTTAATCTAGCCAGCTCAGACATCATAATCTTGTTCTCCCATCATCTCTGTCTTTAGTCATTTCTCTATGTATCCTAGCCAGCAGCCAGACAATATTATCTCTGTTCTCCCCATAACCTCTGTCTTTAGTCATCCTATTTAATATGCCAGAACAGACCAATATTCTCTCTGTTCTCTCCCCATACTCTGTTTTAGTCATCCTATCTTATCATAGCCAATGCCAGACAAGATTATCCTCTGTTCTCCACCAACATCTCTTCTGTCTTAGTCATCCTATTTATCTAGCCGCCTGCCAGACAATAATTTCTCTGTTCATCCCTCATACTCTGTCTTAGTCATCCATATTATATTCGTGCCCAGCCAGCCAGACAATATTATTTCTGTTCTCCTCATACTTCGTCTTTAGTCATCCGATTTATCTAGCCAGCCCAGCCAGAATATTATCTCTGTTCTGCCCATAACTCTGTTCTTTAGTCAATCCTATTTATTCTAGCCAGCCTGCAACAGACAAATATTATGCTCTTTCTCCCCATACTCTGTCTTTAGTCATCCTATTATCTAGCCAGGCCAGACAATATTAATCTCTGTTCTCCCCATACTCTGTCTTTAGTCATCCTATGTATCTAGCCAGCCAGCCAGACACAATATTATCTCTGTTCTCCCCATACTCTGTCTTTAGTCCTCCTGTTTTAGTCTAGCCAGCCGCCAGCCAATATTATCTCTGTTCTCCCCATACTCTGGTTGTTAGTCATCCTATTTATCTAGCAGCAGCCAGACAATATTATCTCTGTTCTTCCTCATACTCTGTCTTTAGTCATCCTATTTATCTAGCCAGCCTGCCTAGGTATGCTGCAGAGCTGTCTGACAGAATCATTTTACTAGTTCTTCAAAATAGATAAGGTACACGTTCAGGAAGTGTATCTGTACCTCTCGTTGTTGTGTACATTCCACTCTCACGCGGTCTGAGTGTATCTGATCTAATGTAGCAGGTGTAAAAGTCTATCCTTGTGAGTTGCTGACCCAAAAACAGGAAGTCAAGCGACAAGCTTAAGACCATAGAAACTCATTGGGCTTATTTTGGACAGATTTTGGCAAGTGAAACCTCTCAAAGCCAGAAAAAATGTATTATGGTCATTGTAGTTCATTACCACGTTTCTGCCATGAACTACGTTGAATATTTTCTCAAATGAAAACTACAACTCCCTTCGGCCCAGCGTCCCACATAGTTCTGGACTTTAATTCTCTCGAGAGAAACAGCGCGTTAGGTTTCAAGAGATGTAACTGAAGTTGGTCATTTCGGTATTTAATAACCCGAAAAGAAAGAGAGAGAGAGAAAATCCTATTTGGCCCGAAACAGAGAGTACACATTGGCAGAATACCTGACCACTGTGACTGACCCAAACTTAAGGAAAGCTTTGACTCCGTACAGACTCAGTGAGCATAGCCTTCTGGATTGACTGACCTTCATGTTTTAAAAGTAATGATGGACTGTCGTTTCTCTTTGCTTATTTGAGATGTTCTTGCCATAATATGGACTTGGTATTTTACCAAATAGGACTATCTTCTGTATACCACCCCTACCTTKTCACAACACAACTGATTGGCTCAAACRCATTAAGAAGAAAAGGAATTCCACAAATTAACTTTTTACAAGGCACACCTGTTAATTGAAATGMATTCCAGGTGCCTCATGAAGCTAGTTGAGAGAATGCCAAGAGTGTGCAAAGCTGTCATCAAGGCAAAGGGTGGCTACTTTGAAGAATCTCAAATATAAAATATATTTTGATTTAACACCTGTTTTTGGTTACTACATGATTCCATATGTGTTATTTCAAAGTTTTGATGTCTTCACCATTAATCTACAATGTTGAAAATAGTAAAAATAAAGAAAAACCCTGGAATGAGTAGGTGTGTCCAAATGTTTGATCGGTACTCTATGTGTGTGTGTGTGTGTGTGTGTAAGCAGAGCAGGTCCATTGTTGCCTTTAGAGTTTTGGCATGGTTCTCCCCAAAGAATGTAAAAGAGACGCCACCTTGTGGACTGGTTACGCCAATATGTTTTAAAAAAACAGAAACATTTAAAAACAACTCAGCAGCAACCACTACACCACCACACAGAGGAGAACCCTGGATGCTCTAAACATGCTGCTTGGCAGATCTGAGTACCAGCCTGTAATTAACAGATCTGAGTACCAGCCTGTAATTAACAGATCTGAGTACCAGCCTGTAATTAACAGATCTGAGTACCTGCCTGTAATGAACAGATCTGAGTACCAGCCTGTAATGAACCGATCTGAGTACCAGCCTGTAATGAGGGTAGCCAGAAGGTTGTTGATTGAAAGGGTAGCCAGAAGGTTGTTGATTGGACAAGGTAGCCAGAAGGTTGTTGAATTGGACAAGGGTAGCCAGAAGGTTGTTGATTGGACAAGGGTAGCCAGAAGGTTTGTTGATTGGAACAAGGTAGCCAGAAGGTTGTTGATTGGACAAGGGTAGCCAGAAGTTGTTGATTGGACAAGGGTAGCCAGAAGGTTTGTTGAGTGGAACAAGGGTAGCCAGAAAGGTTGTTGATTGGACAAGGGTAGCCAAAGGTTGTTGATTGGACAAGGGTAGCAGTGAAAACGTCTCCATTATTGGATTCATGCAGTGATTTATTACAGTATTTTCATTTAAAAACTTTTTATAAAACAGATTTTATTGCGTCATTTTTATGACTGGAGACGAGCAGAATATTTTTATTTATACCAAAAAAGAGCGTGACAATGACGATCTTCTTATACAGGCTATTGTTAAAAATGAGTCTCAAAGTATTGAACAGAGCTAAAGTTGACTATCAACTGTAAACATGGAGGGGCAACAGACCAGTTCAGCTGAGGTATCTCGTCATATTTCATTGAATTGAGAAGAAAAAGCCATTTTGTTTTCAAATCCAAGTCAAAATCGAATTGGATTGGTCACTATCACATGGTTTGCAGATGTTAATGCGAGTGTAGCGAATGCTTGTGCTTCTAGTTCCGACAATGCAGTATAACCAACAAGTAATCTAACCAAACAACAACTATTTAATACACACAAATCTAAAGGGGTGAATGAGAATATGTACATATAAATATATGGATGAGCGATGGCCGAGCGGCATAGGAAGATGCAGTAGATGTATGAAATACAGTATATACATATGAGATGAGTAATGTAGGGTATGAAAACATTATTAAAGTGGCATTGTTTAAAGTGACTAGTGATCCATTTATTAAACGTCCAGTGATCGGGTCTCTAATTTAGGCAGCAGTCTCTGAGTTAGTGATGGCTGTTTAACAGTCTGATGGCCTTGAGATAGAAGCTGTTTTTCAGTCCTCGGTCCCAGCTTTGATGCACCTGTACTGACCTCGCCTTCTGGATGATAGCGGGGGAACAGGCAGTGGCTCGGGTGGTTGTTGTCCTTGATGATCTTTATGGCCTTCCTGTGACATCGGGTGGTGTAGGTGTCCTGGAGGGCAGGTAGTTTGCCCCCGGTGATGCGTGTGCAGACCTCACTACCCTCTGGAGAGCCTTACGGTTGTGGCGGAGCAGTTGCCGTACCAGGCTGTGATACAGCCCGACAGGATGCTCTCGATTGTGCATCTGTAAAAGTTAGTCAGGGTTTTAGGTGACATGCAACATTTCTTCAGCCTCCTGTCTGTGTGCGTGGACCATTTCAGTTTGTCTGTGACGTGTACGCAGAGGAACTTAAAAACTTTTCACACTCACGC
>NW_019944535.1:100184-110079 GCF_002910315.2 Salvelinus sp. IW2-2015 | reverse complement strand
GAGGACTGGATCAATGGACCTTTAGATGGGAGGCGGAGCGGCCGGATCAATGGACCTTTAGATAGAAGAGCGCCGGGATCAATGGACCTTTAGATAGAAAGAGCGGCCGGATCAATGACCTTAGATAGAAGAGCGGCCGGATCAATGGACCTTTAATAGAAGAGCGGCCGGATAATGGACCTTAGATAAGAAAGCTGCAATAGCAGGCAGAGAGAGCAAATACATGGATCCGCTGACCGGTAATCTGACACTGATATAGAACTGCATCTAGTATAGCCTGCTTCCTCATCCCAAGTATTCATTCATCAGCCAAGAGAACCACCAACACATAAAGCTGGTGTATAATGTAACGCCTGTTTGGAGGAAAGCCCATCGAGTCAATAGCCGCCAGACATTTGACAGGATTTGTCAAAAAGGCCTCGGAACATCGGAACGCGTGACGGAACTCAAGAATACATTTCATCTCACCCGGACTGTGTCATCGTGTTCTGAGGAGAGAGAGACTCGTGTCATCTTTTAGCTAGGCTATTTAATGATGTTTAATAATAACGGATAAAGGGACTGTACCTTATTTATAAGAGGGATACCTGGAGAAAATCTGACCTCTCTGAAATTAACATTAATGACCCCTCCCTCCCTTCATTCAAATTTATTTTTACCTGATTCTTCCTGAACGCTTGAAAAAAAGAAAGAAAAAAAAAAGAAGCAAGTGTCCCTTCCCTTACCCCAGATAATAACTTAAAGTGGATAGCAGAGAACATGTCGTTGACCCTCACTCAGACTCGATATACCCCAGATAATAACTTAAAGTGGATAGCAGAGAACATGTCGTTGACCCTCACTCAGACTCCAGCCTTAGATAAGCCATTTTAGAACCTGTTCTTTCTTCCTTTTTGTAAAGCGTCACATGGCAAAAGTAGCCAAGAGGTTGTTGATTGGACGAGGGTAGCCAGAAGGTTGTTGATTGGACGAGGGTAGCCAGAAGTTGTTGATGGACGAGGGTAGCCAGAAGTTGTTGATTGGACAAGGGTAGCCAGAAGGTTGTTGATGGTACCAAGGTAGCCAGAAGGTTGTTGATTGGACAAGGGTAGCCAGAAGGTTTGTTGATTGGACAAAGGTAGCCAGAAGTTGTTGATTGGACAAGGGTAGCCAGAAGGTTGATGTTGGACAAGGGTAGCCAGAAGGTTGTTGATTGGACAAGGGTAGCCAGATAGGTTGTTTGGATTGGGACAAGGGTAGCCAGAAAGGTTGTTGATTGGACAAGGGTAGCCAGAGGGTTGATGCAAGGTAGCTAGTAAAACGTCTCCATTATTGATTCATGCAGTGATTTATTACAGTATTTTCATTTAAAAACTTTTTATAAAACAGATTTTATTGCGTCATTTTTAATGACTGGAGACGAGCAGAATATTTTTATTATACCAAAACAGAGCGTGACAATGACGATCTTCTATACAGGCTATTGTTAAAATGAGTCTACGTATTGAACAGAGCTAAAGTTGACTATCAACTGTAACATGGAGTGGGCAACAGAACCAGGTTCACTGAGGTATCTCGTCATCATTGAATTAGAGAAAAAAAGCCATTTTGTTTTCAAAATCCAAGTCAAAATCGAATTGGATTGGTCACATACACATGGTTTGCAGATGTTAATGCGAGTTGTAGCGAATGCTTGTGCTTCTAGTTCCGACAATGCAGTAATAACCAACAAGTAATCTAACACTACAATTCCACAACAACTATTTAATACACACAAATCTAAAGGGGTGAATGAGAATATGTACATATAAATATATGGATGAGCGATGGCCGAGCGGCATAGCAAGATGCAGTAGATGGTATGAAATACAGTATATACATATGAGATGAGTAATGTAGGGTATGAAAACATATTAAAAGTGGCATTGTTTAAAGTGACTAGTGATCCATTATTAAACGGTCCAGTGATCGGGTCTCTAATTTAGGCAGCAGTCTCTGAGTTAGTGATGGCTGTTTAACAGTCTGATGGCCTTGAGATAGAAGCTGTTTTTCAGGTCTCTCGGTCCCAGCTTTGATGCACCTGTACTGACCTCGCCTTCTGGATGATAGCGGGGAACAGGCAGTGGCTCGGGTGGTTGTTGTCCTTGATGATCTTTATGGCCTTCCTGTGACATCGGGTGGGTTAGTGCTGTTGAGGGCAGGTAGTTTGCCCCCGTGATGCGTTGTGCAGACCTCACTACCCTCTGGAGAGCCTTACGGTTGTGGGCGGAGCAGTTGCCGTACCAGGCTGTGATACAGCCCGACAGGATGCTCTCGATGTGGCATCTGTAAAAGTTAGTCAGGTTTTAGTGACATGCAACATTCTTCAGCCCTCGCTGTCGGTGCGTGGACCATTTCAGTTTGTCTGTGACGTTACGCAGAGGAACTTAAAAACTTTTCCCCTACCCTCACCACCTGGGGGCGGCCCGTCAGGAAGTCCAGAATCCAGTTGCAGAGGGAGGTGTTTAGTCCAGAGTCCTTAGCTAGTGATGCAGCTTTGAGTGTACTATGTGTTTGAACGCTGAGCTGTAGTCAATGAATAGCATTCTCATAGCTGTTCCTTTTGTCCAGGTGGCAAAGGGCCGTGTGAGTGGGATTGAGATTGCATCATCTGTGATCTTGTGGGCGGTATGCAAATTGGATGGGTCTAGGGTTCTGGATAATGGTATTGATGTGAGCTTTACCAACCTTTCAAAGCCACTTCATGGCTACAGACACGTGAGTGCTACGGGCGTATCATTTAGGCAGGTTACCTTGGCGTTCTTGGGCACAGGGACTATGGTGTCTGCCTTAAACATGTTGGTATTACAGATTTGGTCAGGGAGAGGTTGAAAATGTCAGTGAGAGACACTTGCCAGTTGGTCAGCGCATCTGGGAGTACACATCCTGGTAATCCGTCATTACAGGCTGGATCAGATCGGTTCATTACAGGCAGTACTCAGATCTGTTAATTACAGGCTGGTACTCAGATCGGTTCATTACAGGCTAGTACTCAGATCTGTCATTACAGGCTGTACTCAGATCGTTCATTACAGCAGGTACTCAGATCGTTTCAATTACAGCTAATACTCAATCAGTAAACAGCTGATACTCATCTGTTAATTAGAGGCTGATAACTCAGATCAAGTTAATTACAGCAGGTACTCAGATCTGTTAATTAACAGCAGGTAACTCAGAGTCTGGTTCTCAGTCAGGCTTGGTACTCAGATCTGTTCAATACAGTGCTGCTCAGATCGTTCATATTACAGGCTGGATACTTCAGATCTGTTATAATTACAGGTCTGGATACTCAGATACGTTTCTACAGGCTGGTACTCAGATCTTTAATTAGCAGGCTCGCGTTACTCAGATCTGTTAATTACAGGCTCGGTTACCTCAGATCGGTTCATTTACAGGCTGTTGTACTTCAGATGCTGTACTCAGATGGGTTCATTACAGGCTGGTACTCAGATCTGTTAATTACAGGCTGGTACTCCAGATCGGTTAATTACAGGCTGTACTCAAGATATCGTATAAAATTACAGCAGGTACTCAGATCTGTTAATTACAGCAGGTACTCAGATCGGTTCATTACAGCAGTACTCAGATCGTTCATTACAGGCTGGTACTCAGATCTGTTTAATTACAGGCTGGTACTCAGATCTGTTAAATTACAGGCTGGTACTCAGATCGGTTCATTACAGGCTGGTTACTCAGACTGTAATTACAGCATGGTTACTCAGATCGGTTTCATTACAGGCTTACTCAGATCTATGTTAATTACAGGCTGGTACTCAGATCTGTTATTACAGGCTGTACTCAGATCGGTTCATTACAGCTGGTACTCAGATCTGTTAATTACAGGCTGGTTACTCAGATGGTTCATTTACAGCTGGTACTCAGATCGGTTCATTACAGCTGGTACTCAGATCTGTTCATTACCGAGCTGGTACTCAGATCTGTTAATTACAGGACTGGTACTACAGATCTGTTAACTTACAGAGGCGTGGTAACCTCAGATCTGTTAATTACAGGCTGGTACTCAATCTGTTCATTACACGCAGTACTCAGATCTTTTAATTACAGGCCTGGTACTCAGAATCTGTAATTACAGGCGCGGTACTCAGATCTGTTATTACAGGCAGTACGTGCAGATCGTGTAGAGATTATTTCATGACAGTTATACATAACAGATCTGATATAATATACAACAAGAACAAAAGTACTCAGATCTGCTTAAGTCCAATCAACAACCTTCTGGCTACCCTTGTCCAATCAACAACCTTCTGGCTACTTTGCCATGTGACGCTTACAAAAAGGAAGAACAGGTTCTAAAATGGCTTATCTAAGGCTGGAGTCTGAGTGAGGGTCAACGACATGTTCTCTGCTATCCACTTTGTTTAAGTTACTATCTGGGGTATATCGAGTCTGAGTGAGGGTCAACGACATGTTCTCTGCTATCCACTTTGTTTAAGTTATTATCTGGGGTATAGGGAAGGGACACTTGCTTCTTTTTTTTCTTTCTTTTTTTCAAGCGTTCAGGAAGAATCAGGTAAAAATAAATTTGAATGAAGGGAGGGAGGGGTCATTCATGTTAATTTCAGAGAGGTCAGATTTTCTCCAGGTATCCCTCATTATAAATAAGGTACAGTCCCTTTATCCGTTATTATTAAACATCATTAAATAGCCTAGCTAAAAGATGACACGAGTCTCTCTCTCTCAGAACACGATGACACAGTCCCGGGTGAAGATGAAATGTATTCTTGAGTTCCGTCACAGCGTTCCGATGTTCCGAGGCCTTTTGACAAATCCTGTCAAATGTCTGGCGGCTATTGACTGGGCTTATCCCTCCAAACAGGCGTTACATTATACACCAGCTTTACTGTGTGTGGTGGTTCTCCTTGGCTGATGAATGAATACTTGGGATGAGGAAGCAGGCTATACTAGCTGCAGTTCTATATCAGTGTCAGATTACGGTCAGCGGATCCATGTATTTGCTCTCTCTGCCTGCTATTGCAGCTTTCTATCTAAAGGTCCATTGATCCGGCCGCTCTTCTATCTAAAGGTCCATTGATCCGGCCGCTCTTCTATCTAAAGGTCCATTGATCCGGCCGCTTATCCGTGCATTCATCTGATTAACATCTCTGTCTCACATATGAACACTTACATCTCCTGCGGCGTGTGAATCTCAAATACACAAATACGTGTCTCGCGTGCGTGTGCGAGTGTGAGACTATAACACATATTCGTCCGCCGGTGCCATCTAGCTCAGCTCCTCCCTCACCACACTCGACGTGAACACTTGACTCTGATCGACTTCTCTTATGTGAGCAACTTCCCAAAATACCTTCACACCATGAACATATCTCTACAGCGCGCGCTGCGTCTCAGCTCTGTATATTCCCACTACAATGGAACGGCCTTAACAAACACACATCTACGTCCTGATTACCTCATCCTCTCTCTACACCACTGCTAGCTACATTCAGTCCCCTCAACCACACCACTCTAGCTAATCCAGTCCTCCCTCACCACACCACATCTAAGCTTACATCCCAGTCCTCCCTCACCACACCACTCTAGCTACATCCGTCCTCCTCACCTCACCACTCTAAGCGTACAATCAGTCCTCCCTCACCACACCAACTCTAGCTACATCCAGTCCTCCCTCACCACACCACTCTAGCTACATCCAGTCCTCCCTCACCACACCACCTCTAGCTACATCCAGTCCTCCCTCACCCCACCACTCTAGCTACATCCAGTCCTCCCTCACCACAACCACTCTAGCTACATCCAGTCCTCCCTCACCACAGCCACTCTAGCTAATCCAGTCCTCCCTCACCCAACCACTAGCATACATCCAGTTCCTCCCTTCACCACACCACTCTAGCTACATCCAGTTCCTCCCTCACCCACCACTCTAAGCTAACATCCAGTCCTCCCTCCCCCACCACTCTAGGCTACATCCAGTCCTCCCTCACCACACACTCTAGCACATCCAGTCCTCCCTCCCTCACACTCTATCTAATCCCCAGTCCTCCCTCACCACACCACTCTAGCTACATCCAGTCCTCCTCACCACACCACTCACATCCAAGTCCTCCCTCACCACACCACTCTAGCTACATAAGTCCTCCCTCACCCACACCACCTAGCTACATCCAGTCCTCCCTCACTCACCACTCTAGCTACATTCCAGTCCTCCACCACCCACTCCACTCATTAGCTACAATCCAGTCCTCTCCTACCCACTCCACTCTTAGCTACATCCAGTCCTCCCTCACCACTCTAGCTACATCCCAGTCCTCCCTCACCACTCTAGCTACATCCAGTCCTCCCTCACCTCACCGCTCTAGCTACATCCAGTCCTCCCTCACACACCGCCTCTAGCTTACATCCAGTCCTCCCTCACCACACCGCTTAGTACATCCAGTCCTCCTCACCACCACTCTAGCTACATCAGTCCTCCTCACCACTCTAGCTACATTCCAGTCCTCCCTCACCACTCTAGCTACATCCAGTCCTCCCATCACCGCTACCACTCTAGCTACATCCAGTCCTCCCTCACCTCCACAAAAAAACTCTAGCTACATCCAGTCCCCCCTCACCTCACCGCTCTAGCTACATCCAGTCCTCCCTCACCACACCGCTCTAGCTACATCCAGTCCTCCCTCACCGCTCTAGCTACATCCAGTCCTCCCTCACCATCTAGCTACAATCCATCCCTCCCCACCACTCTAGCTACATCCAGTCCTCCCTTCACCACTCTAGCTACATCCAGTACTCCCCTCACACACTCTAGCTACATCCAGTCCTCCCTCACCACTCTAGCTACATCCAGTCCTCCCTCACCACTCTAGCTACATCCAGTCCCCTCACCACTCTAGCTACATCCATCCTCCCTCACCAACTCTAGCTACATCCAGTCCTCCCTCACCACTCTAGCTACATCCAGTCCTCCCTCACCTCACCGCTCTAGCTACATCCAGTTCCTCCTCACCACACCGCTCTAGCTACATCGTCCTCCCTCACCACACCGCTCTAGCTACATCCAGTCCTCTCCTCACCACAACCCAGCTCTAGCTACATCCAGTCCTCCCTCACCACACCACTCTAGCTACATCGTCCTCCCTCACCACACCGCTCTAGCTACATCCAGTCCTCCCTCACCACACCGCTCTAGCTACATCCAGTCCTCCCTCACCACCACAGCTCTAGCTACATCCAGTCCTCCCTCACCTCACCACTCTAGCTAAATCCAGTCCTCCCTCACCTCACCACTCTAGCTACATCCAGGTCCTCCCTCACCACACCCACTCTAGCTACATCAATCCTCCCTCACCACACCCACTCTAGCTACATCCAGTCCTCCCTCACCTCACCACTCTAGCTACATCCAGTCCTCCCTCACCACACCACTCTAGCTACATCCAGTCCTCCCTCACCACTCTAGCTAAATCCAGTCCTCCCTCACCTCACCACTCTAGCTACATCCAGTCCTCCCTCACCACACCACTCTAGCTACATTCCAGTTCCTCCCACACCTCACCACTCTAGCTACATCCAGTCCTCCCTCCAACTACTGCCTTCTTTCAATAGAAGAGGAACATATTCAGTCTAGGCCTAGTACATAAAACTACCAGAGGAGAGGGACTTTTACCCTGGGCTTCCTGTAACGAACTACCAGAGGAGGAGGACTTTTTACCCTCCAGCTTCCTGTTAACGAACTACCAGAGGAGAGGACTTTTACCCTCCAGCTTCCTGTAACGAACTACCAGAGGAGAGGACTTTTACCCCTGCGCTTCCTGTAAACAATACCAGAGGAGAGGACTTTTACCTCCAGCTTCCTGTAACAAACTACCAGCAGGAGAGGAACTTTTACCCTCCAGCTTCCTGTAACGAACTACCAGAGGAGAGGACTTTTACCCTCAGCTTCGCCTGTAACAATACTAAGAGGAGAGACTTTTACCCTGGGCTTCCTGTAACGAACTACCAGAGGAGAGGACTTTTACCGCCCAGGCTTCCTGTAACGAACTACCAGAGGAGAGGACTTTTACCCTCCACTTCTGTAACGAACTCCAGAGGAAGGCTTTTACCCTCCAGCTTCCTGTAACGAACTACCAGAGGAGAGGACTTTTACCCTCCAGCTTCCTGTAACGAACTACCAGAGGAGAGGACTTTTACCCCCGGGCTTCCTGTAATGAATAGTTGTCTTGACATCAGCAGTGTTCTGTTTGTAGTCATCAAGTCAAAGGGATCACCTGACACACACCCCTGCCTTTAATCTCATTAAAGCTGTCTGACCTCACGGCTGACTCTGTGCCACTTTGCCAATCTCAAAACAAAGGCTGTGTGTGTCCGTCTCTCTCCAGATATGGTAAGTGAACCCAGTCTTGTCACTGATTCCCAGCTCAGCTCACAACACAAGAATGTCTCCTGTTCCTCCCTCTTCCCTCTCAGTTCCTCCCTCTTCCTCTCCAGTTCCTCCCTCTTCCCTCTCCAGTTCCTCCCTCTTCCCTCTCCAGTTCCTCCCTCTTCCCTCTCCAGTTCCTCCCTCTCCTCTCAGTTCCTCCTCCTTCCCTCTCCAGTTCCTCCCTCTTCCCTCTCCAGTTCCTCCCTCTTCCCTCTCCCAGTTCCTCCCTCTCCCTCTCCAGTTCCTCCCTCTTCCCTCTCCAGTTCTCCCTCTTCCTCTCCAGTTCCTCCCTCTTCCCTCTCCAGTTCCTCCCTCTTCCCTCTCCAGTTCCTCCCTCCTTCCCTCTCCAGTTCCTCCTCTTCCCTCTCCATTCCTCCCTCTCTCCCAGTTTCCTCCCTCTTCCCTTCCAGTTCCTCCTCTCCCCTCTCCATGCTCCCTCTCCCCTCTCCAGTTCCTCCCTCTCCCCTCTCCAGTTCCTCCCTCTTCCCTCTCCAGTTCCTCCCTCTTCCCTCTCCAGTTCCTCCCTCCCCTCCTTCCTCCTCTCCCTCTCCAGTTCCTCCCTCTTCCCTCTCCATCCTCCCTCTCCCTCTCCAGTCCTCCTCTCCCTCTCCAGTTCCTTCCCTCTCCCTCTCCAGTCTCCCTCTTCCCTCTCCAGTTCCTCCCTCTCCCCTCTCCAGTTCCTCCCTCTCCCCTCTCCAGTTCCTCCCTCTTCCCTCTCAGTTCCTCCCTCTCCCTCTCCAGTTCCTCCCTCTCCCCTCTCCAGTTCCTCCCTCTTCCCTCTCCAGTTCCTCCCTCTCCCTCTCCAGTTCCTCCCTCTGCTCCTCTGAGCGGCCCACTGACACGGAGACCATCTCTCTAACCCAGAGAAGCTCTGAGGCACTACTATACAGAGCCTTCAGAAAGTATTCACACCCCTTGACTTATTCCACATTCTGAGTTACAGCCGGAATTCAAAATGGATTAAATCCCAAAAAATTCCAGCAACCATCAACAACACATTACCCCATAACGACAAAGTGAAATCAAGTTTAGAAAAAAATAATTTAAATATATTGAAAATGAAATAGAGAATACCTAATTTACAGAAGTATTCACACCCAAGTCAACACGTTAGGCCGTCATTGTGAATAACAATTTGTTCTAATTAACTGACTTGACTTGTTAAATAAAAGGTACACACACCACACGGACCAAAAAGCCTCTCTTCCTCTTGCGCACTGTCACTGTGTCCGTTTCCATCTTGTCCAGCTGTTGTTGTACATTTCACGGAAACCCTGTTCCTTGTCTGCATCGAAGTAGCGGTCCTTATATAGTTGAAGTCGGAAGTTACAAAGACTTAGGTTGAAGTCATTAAAACTCGTTTTTCAACACTCCACAAATTTCTTGTTAACAAACTATATTTGGCACGTCGGTTAGACATCTACTTTGTGCATGACACAAGTCATTTTCCAACAATTGTTTAAGATTATTTCACTTACTAAT
>NW_019944535.1:91611-100159 GCF_002910315.2 Salvelinus sp. IW2-2015 | reverse complement strand
TTCCTGTAACGAACTACAGAGGAGAGACTTTTACCCTCCGGCTTCCTGTAACGAACTACCAGAGGAGAGGACTTTACCCTCCACTTCTGTAACGAACTACCAGAGGAGAGACTTTTACCCTCCAGCTTCCTGTAACGAACTACCAGAGGAGAGGACTTTTACCCTCCAGCTTCCTGTAACGCAACTACCAGAGGAGAGGACTTTTACCCCCTGGGCTTCCTGTAAGAATAGTTGTCTTGACATCAGCAGTGTTCTGTTGTAGTCATCAAGTCAAAGGGATCACCTGACACACACCCCTGCCTTTAATCTCATTAAAGCTGTCTGACCTCACGGCTGACTCTGTGCCACTTTGCCAATCTCAAAACAAAGGCTGTGTGTGTCCGTCTCTCTCCAGATATGGTAAGTGAAACCAGTCTTGTCACTGATTCCCAGCTCAGCTCACAACACAAGAATGTCTCCGTTCCTCCCTCTTCCTCTCCGTTCCTCCCTCTCCCTCTCCAGTCCTCCCTCTCCCTCTCCAGTTCCTCCCTCTCCCCTCTCCAGTTCCTCCCTCTCCTCTCCAGTTCCTCCCTCTTCCCTCTCCAGTTCCTCCCTCTCCCTCTCCAGTTCCTCCCTTCTCCCTCTTCCATTCCTCCCTCTCCCCTCTCCAGTTCCCTCCCTCTCCCTCCTCCAGTTCCTCCCTCTCCCCTCTCCAGTCCTCCCTCTCCCCTCTCCAGTTCCTCCCCCTCCCCTTCCAGTTCCTCCCTCTCCCTCTCCAGTTCCTCCCTCTTCCCTCTCCAGTCTCCTCCCTTCTCCCACCCTTCTCCAGTTCCCTCCCTCTCCCTCTCCAGTTCCTCCCTCTCCCTCTCTCCAGTTCCTCCCCTCTCCCCCTCTCCAGTTCCTCCCTCTCCCCCTCCAGTTCTCCCTCTCCCCCCTCCTCCAGTCTCCTCCTCTCCCCTCTCCCAGTTCCTCCCTCTCCCCTTCTCCCAGTTCCTCCCTCTCCCCTCTCCAGTTCCTCCCTCTTCCCTCTCCAGTTCCTCCTCTCCCCTCTCAGTTCCTCCCTCTTTCCCTCTCCAGTTCCTCCTTTCCCCTCTCCAGTTCCTCCCTCTCCCCTCATCCTCCAGTTCCTCCCTCTCCCCTTCTCCAGTTCCTCCCTCTTCCCTCCCCAGTTCCTCCCTTCCCTCTCCAGTTCCTCCCTCTCCTCTCCATCCCCTCTCCCTCTCCAGTTCCTCCCTCTTCCCTCTCCAGTTCCTCCCTCTCGCTCCTCTCCAGTTCCTCCCTCTGCTCCTCTGAGCGGCCCACTGACACGGAGACCATCTCTCTAACCCAGAGAAGCTCTGAGACACTACTATACAGAGCCTTCAGAAAGTATTCACACCCCTTGACTTATTCCACATTTCTGAGTTACAGCCGGAATTCAAAATGGATTAAATCCCAAAAAATTCCAGCAACCATCAACACACATTACCCCATAACGACAAAGTGAAATCAAGTTTAGATTAAAATAATTAAAATATTGAAAATGAAATACAGATATACCTAATTTACAGAAGTATTCACACCCAAGTCAACACGTTAGAATCACCTTTAGCAGTAATTACAGCTGTGAGTCTTTCTGGGTAAGTGTAAGAGTGCTTACAGCTGTGAGTCTTTCTGGGTAAGTCTAAGAGCTTTGCACACCTGGATTGTACAATATTTGCACATTATTCTTTTTTTAAATTCTACAAGCTCTGTCAAGATGGTTGTTGATCATTGATAGACAGCCATTTTCAAGTAATGTCATAGACTTTCAAGCTAATTTAAGGTAAAACTAGTGATGCGTCGATATGACATTTTTGTCAGATACCGATATTAAATGTTTTAGCAGCCATTTAATCATCCTAGTACAGTTAACTTCTTATGGCTGGGGGTGCTATTTTCACGTTCGGATGAAAATCGTGCCCAGAGTAAACTGCCTGCTACTCAGGCCCAGAAGCTAAGATTTGCATGTTATTAGTAGATTTGGATAGAAAACTCTGAAATTTCTAAAACTGTTTGAATGATGTATGTGAGTATAACAGAACTCATATGGCAAGCAAAAACATGAGAGAAATCCAACCAGGAAGTGGTTGATTGCACTTCCTACGATTGCACTTCCAATGTTCTAAAGATTGCTTCCACTAGATGTCAACAGTCTTTAGAACGTTGTTTCAGGCTTCTACTGTGAAGGAGGAGGGAATACGAGCTGTTTGAATCAGGGGTCTGGGATAAAGACATTAGTTTAGTCACGAACAAGCTCTGTTCGTTTTCATTTCTAAAGACAAAGGAATTGTTCGGTTGAAACATTATTGAAGATTTATGATAAAAACATCCTAAAGATTGATTCTATACATCGTTTGACATGTTTCTACGAACTGTAATATAACTTTTTGGACTTTTCGTCTGGACCTAGTGCCTGCGCCTCGTGCATTTGGATTACTGGACTAAAGGCGCGAACAAAAACGAGGTATTTGGACATAAATTATGGACTTTATCGAACAAAACAAACATTTATTGTGGAACTGGGATTCCTGGGAGTGCATTCCGATGAAGATCATCAAAGGTAAGTGAATATTTATGACGCTATTTCTGACTTTTACTGACTCCACAACATGGCGGGTATCTGTTTGGTGGCTGAGCGCTGTACTCAGATTATCACATGGTGTGCTTTTGCCGTAAAGCTTATTTGAAATCTGACACAGCGGTTGCATTAAGGAGAAGTATATCTTTAATTCTATGCATAACACTTGTATCTTTCATCAACGTTTATGATGAGTATTCCTGTAAATTGAGGTGGCTCTCTGCAAAATCATCGGATGTTTTGGAGGCAAAACATTACTGAACATATCGCGCCAATGTAAACTGAGATTTTTGGATATAAATATGAACTTGATCGAACAAAACATACATGTATTGTTTAACATGAAGTCCTATGAGTGTCATCTGATGAAGATTATCAAAGGTTAGTGATTAATTTTATCTCTATTTCTGCTTTTTGTGACTCCTCTCTTTGGCTAGAAAATGGCTGTGTTTTTTGTGACTAGGCGCTGACCTAACATACTCGCATGGTTTGTTTTCGTCGTAAAGCCTTTTTGAAATCGGACACTGTGGTGGGATTAACAACAAGTTTATCTTTAAAATGGTGAACAATACTTGTATGTTTGAGGAATTTTAATGATGAGATTTCTGTTGTTTGAATTTGACGCCCTGCACTTTCACTGGCTGTTATCAAATCGATCCCGTTAACGGGACTTCAGCCGTAAGAAGTTAACTGGTTAACACACACACGGACACAGCGGTTTAAGACACGGCATCTCAGTGCAAGAGGCATCACTACAGCCCCTGGTTCGAATCCAGGCTGTATCACACCCGGCCGTGATTGGGAGTCCCATAGGGCAGCGCACAATTGGCCCAGCGTCGTCCGAGTTTGGCCGGGGTAGGCTGTCATTGTGAATAACAATTTGTTCTAATTAACTGACTTGACTTGTTAAATAAAAGCTTATACACACCACACTGACTAAAAAGCCTCTCTTCCTCTGTGCGCACTGTCACTGTGTCCGTTTCCATCTTGTCCAGCTGTGTGTGTAACATTTCACGTAAACCCCGTTCCTTGTCTGCATCGAAGTAGCGGTCCTTATACAGTTGAAGTCGGAAGTTTACAAAGACTTAGGTTGAAGTCATTAAAACTCGTTTTTAACCACTCCACAAATTTCTTGTTAACAAACTATAGTTTTGGCAAGTTGGTTAGGACATCTACTTTGTGCATGACACAAGTMATTTTTCCAACAATTGTTTATAGATTATTTCACTTATAATTCACTGTATCACAATTTCAGTGGGTTAGAAGTTTACATACACTAAGTTGACTGTGCTTTTAAACAGCTTGGAAAATTCCAGAAAAGAATGTCATGGCTTTAGAAGCTTCTGATAGGCTAATTGACATAATTGGAGGTGTACCTGTGGATGTATTTCAAGGCCTACCTTCAAACTCAGTGCCTCTTTGCTTGACATCATGGGAAAACAAATGAAACAGCCAAGACCTCAGAAAACAATTGTAGACCTGGTTCATCCTTGGGAGCAATTCCAAAAACGCCTGAAGTACAACGTTTCATCTGTACAAACAATAGTACGCAAGTATAAACCCATGGGACCACGCAGCCGTCATACCGCTCAGAAGGAGACGCGCTCTGTCTCCATGAGATGAACGTACTTTGCAAATCAATCCCAGAACAAGAGCAAAGGACCTTGTGAAGATGCTGGAGAAACAGGTACAAAAGGATCTAATCCACAGTAAAACGAGTCCAATATCGACGTAACCTAGCAGGCCCGCTCAGCAAGGAAGAAGCCACTGCTCCAAACCCGCCATAAAAAGCCAGACTAAGGTTGCAACTGCACATGGGGACAAAGATCAAGACTTTGGGAGAATGTCCTCTGGTCTGATGAAACAAAAATAGAACTGTTTGGTCATAATGACCATCGTTATGTTGGAGGGAAAGGGGGAGGCTTTGCCAGCCGAAGAACACACATCCCAACCGTGAAGCACGGGGTGGCAGCATTATGTTGTGGGGGTGCTTTTGCTGCAGGAGGGACTGGTGCACTTCACAAATAGACGGCATCATGAGGCAGGAAAATTATGTGGATATATTGAAGCAACATCTCAAGACATCAGTCAGGAAGTTAAAGCTTGGTCACAAATGGGTCTTCCAAATGGACAATGACCCAAGCATACTTCTAATATGTGGGCAAAATGCTGTAAGACAAACAAAGTCAAGGTATGGAGTGGCCTTCACAAAGCCCTGACCTCAATCCTATAGGCAATTTTGGGCAGAACTGAAAAAGCGTGTGCGAGCAAGAGGCCTACCAAACCTGACTCAGTTACACCAGCTCTGTCAGGAAATGGGCCAAATTCACCCAAATTGTTGGGGAACTTGTGGAAGGCTACCCGAAAACTTTGACCAAGTTCAACAATTTAAAGGCAATGCTACCAAATACTATTGAGTGTATGTAAACTCTTGACCACTGGAATGTGACTGAAAGAAATAAAAGCTGAAATAAATCATTCCTCTAACTATTATCTGACATTTCACATCTTAAAATAAGTGGTGATCCTAACTGACCTAAGACGGGGAACTTTTACCAGGATTAAATGTCAGGAATTGTGAAAAACTGAGTTAAATTATTGGCTAAGGTGTATGTAACTTCCGACTTCAACTGTACATAGCATCGAGCATGGTGGCGACACAGTAATGAGAGAAGCCACCGAATCGCTTGTTCACAGCGGGGGGCCACGTGGCAGTTTGCTTCCTGGGGCAAACTGTTGTCAAGGCAACGTTTCATTCGCCAATGTGGGCCAAGTAAAAACATCCACCTCGCTGGAAAAAAGGCTTCACTCCATAGATACTAGTCAGCACTAACATCACACACTAGCTGCTAGCTAACTGTTAGCTTAGCACTGGCGAAGTCAGAATGGCATGTGCACTACACTGTCATGTGACAGAATCGGTGGTGTTAGAATTAGGAATTAGATTACTATCCTGAACAAAAATATAAATCAACATGTAAAGTGTTTGTCTCATGTTTCATGAGCTGAAAAAAAAAAAAAAAAAGATCCCAGAAATGTTCCACACACACACATAAAAAGCTCATCTCAAAGTGTGTGCATTTGTTTTACATCCCTGTCAGTGTTGTTGAGCAGGCGTTTCAATGCCATGACAGAGGGTGTCACGTCTGCTACAGGCACAGTTGATGAGCTTATTTCTCCAGGCAGTTGTTTGAAAGGACCTAGCTATTGTGTTCATGTTTAAACGTTTCAAACATGTTCTCAAATGCCATTGAAATGGAAGCAGCAGTATGACAACCAGCATATTCATGAGTATGCAATACGACTTTCCTGAGTACGAAATCCTCGACTACCCACTGTGCTGTCAGACTCAGCATGTTCATGGGGCTGATATCGGCTGGTCCAAATGTCAGTCGTGAAACTAATAGCCCATAGAAGAAGCTCATGGATGTGCATTTCAACAATACTGTGTAACTCCGGTAGGGCAACAACTGATAAAATAGTACCGAAAATGTTTAAAAAGTGTACCGGTGCTCGACTAGTCGGTGAACGCCAACATCACCCACAACAGAGAACGGTTTTCGTCTGCCCGTCATGACCTGCACGAGCCTGTGGATTAATTAACAAAACCAAATGGAGGTTTTTGGATATAAAAATAATCTTTATCGAACAAAACAAACATTTATTGTGTAACTGGGAGTCTCGTGAGTGCAAACATCCGAAGATCATCAAAGGTAAGCGATTAATTTTATTGCTTTTCTGACTTTCGTGATCAAGCTACTTTGCTGCTAACTGTTTGTAATGTTTTGTCTACTGATCGATGTCCTCACATAAACGCTTGGTTTGCGTTCGCTGTAAAGCTTTTTTTCAAAATCTGACACGCCAGGTGGATTAACAACAAGCTAAGCTGTGTTTTGGTATATTGCACTTGTGATTTCATGAAAATTAAATAATACTTGTAATTTAATGGATTTCGCCTTTGAGTTCTCGCTGAAATGTTCTTACTCTTTCAAATGACTGCTGGACTTGTCAACTGCTCGATCCACACAGCAGACATTGTGGGCTAGGTTAGGAATGCTGTGTTGCACGTGTAGCGCTACATTTTACGTGAAGTCATTACGGCATGTACCTACGTTATATAGGTATGCACGTCAGCTTTGACATCGTTTTTGCACATCGGTGTTAAACTAGACATTGGGCCGATACCGATGTTGGTATTTTTTAGCTATTATCGTCCGATTCCGATATGTTCACCGATATATAGTGTATCCCTAGTTAAAACTGTAACTAATCAACTCAGGAACATTCAATGTTGTCTTGGTAAGCAACTCCAGTGTATATATTTGGCCTTGTGGTTTTGGTGTCATGCTGAAAGGTGAATTTGTCTCCCACGGTCTGTTGGAAAGCAGACAGAACAATATGAAGAGTGGTACTCAGTGATGGGTTGGGTTTGCCCCAAACATAATGCTTTGTATTCTGGACAAAGAGTTAATTTCTTTGTCACTTTTTTGCAGTTTACTTTAGTGCCTTGTTGAAAACAAGGATGCAAGTTTTGAAAAATGTTTATTCTGTACAGGCATCCTTGTTTTCACTCTGTCATTTAGGTCAGTATTGTAAAATAACTACAATGTTGTTGATCCATTCTCAGTTTCCTCTCTTCACAGCGATTAAACTCCGTAACTCTTTGAAAGTCACCCTCGGACTCAAGGTGAAATCCCTGAGCGGTTTCCTTCCTCTCCAGCAACTGAGTTAGCAAGGACTTCTGTGTCTTTGTAGTGACAAAGTGTAATTAATATCTTCACCAGGCTCAAAGGGAAATTCAATGTCTGCTTTTTAGTTTTTTACCCATCTACCAACAGGTGGCCTTCTTTGAAGCATTGGAAAACCTCCCTGGTCTTTGTGGTTGAATCTGTGTTTAAAATTCACTGCTCGACTGAAGGACCTGACAGATAACTGTATGTGTGGGGTACAGAGATGAGGTAGTCATTCAAAAATCATGTTAAACACTAATATTGCACACAGAGTGGAGTCGATGCAACTTATTATGTGACTTGTTAAGCACGTGTTTACTCCCGAACTGATTTAGGCTTGAAATAACAAAGGGGTAGAATACTTATTCACTCAAGATATTTCAGCTTTTCATTTTTAATGAATTTGTAAAAAAGTCTAAAATCATAATTCCACTTTGACATTATGGGGTATCGTGGGTAGACCAGTGACACAAAATCTACATTAAATCCATTTTAAATTCAGACTGGGTTGGCAGGGTAAGGTAGCCTTGTGGTTAGAGGGAGGGGGGGTGGTAGTAGCCTAGTTGTTAGGGGGGGGGAGGTAGCCTAGTTGGTTAGGGGGGGGGGGGGGCGGGGGGGGGGGGGGGGGGGGGGGGGGGGGGAGGGGGGGGGGTTAGGTAGCCTAGTGTTAGGGGGGGGGGGGGGGGTAGGTAGCCCTAGTGGTTAGAGGGGGGGGGGGGGTGTAAGTCAGCCTAGTGGTTTAGAGGGGGGGGGGCGGGTAGGTAGCCTAGTGGTTAAGAGGGGGGGGGGGGGTAGGTAGAGCCTAGTGGTAGAGGGGGGGGGGGGGGGGGTAGAGCCTAGTGGTTAGAGGGGGGGGGGGGGGTAGTAGCCTAGTGGGGTAGAGGGGGGGTAGGTAGCCAGTGGTTAGAGGGGGGGGGGTAGCGTACGCCTAGTTGGTTGCAGGGGGGGGGGGGGTAGGTACGTAGGGTTAGAGGGGGGGGGGTAGGTAGCCTGTGGTTAGAGGGGGGGGGGTAGGTAGCCGAGGAGTTAGCGTGGACCAGTAATCGAAAGGTTGTAGATCGAATCCCGAGCTGACAAGCTACAAATCTGTCGTTCTGCCCCCGAACAAGGCCACTGTTACCTAGGCTGTCATTGTAAAATAGAATTGTTCTTAACTGACTTGCCAGTTTCAATAAAGGTAAAATAAAAAAATATTAAAAATTTAAAATGTGTAAAAAGGTCAAGGGTGTGAATAACTTTC
>NW_019944535.1:85234-86251 GCF_002910315.2 Salvelinus sp. IW2-2015 | reverse complement strand
ACACACTACTCTTTATTTAACCATTTTACATATAAAACCTTATTTGTTCATCAAAAATGGTGAATAACTCACCACAGGTTAATGAGAAGGGTGTGCTTGAAAGGATTCACATAACTCTGCAATGTTGGGTTGTATTGGAGAGAGTCTCAGTCTGAAATCATTTCCCACACACAGTCTGTGCCTGTATTTAGTTTTCATGCTAGTGAGGGCCGAGAATCCACTCTCACATAGGGACGTGGTTGCAAAGGGCATCAGTGTCTTAACAGCGTGATTTGCCAAGGCAGGATACTCTGAGCGCAGCCCAATCCAGAAATCTGGCAATGGATTCTGGTTAAATTCAATTTTCACATAACCGCTTGTTGCAATTTCGATGAGTCTCTCTTGTTCAGATATCGGTAAGTGGACTGGAGGCAGGGCCATGAAAGGGATAACGAATCCAGTTGCTTGTGTCATTCATTTCGGGAAAGTACCTGCGTATCTGCGCACCCAACTCACTCAGGTGCTTCGCTATATCACGTTTGACATTGTCCATAAGGTTGAGTTCATTTGCACACAAAAAAAAAATTATACAATGATGGGAAGACCTGTATGTTGTCCTTGTTAATGCAGACAGAGAAGAGCTCCAACTTCTTAAATCATAGCCTCAATTTTTGTCCCGCACATTGAATATAGTTGAGGAGAGTCCCTGTAATTGTAGATTCGGATCATTCAGGTGAGGAAAAATCATCACCCAGATAGGCCAGTCGTGTGAGAAACTCGTCATCATACAAGCAGTCAGACAAGTGAAAATTATGGTCAGTAAAGAAAACTTTAAGCTCGTCTCTCAATTATTATTTTTTTTTTTTTAATTAAAACTGGCAATACTTTGCCCCTTAATAACCAGCGTTAAATGATCGCTGCCCATATCATTGCATAATGCAGAAAATACACGAGAGTTCAGGGGCCTTGCTTTAACAAAGTTAACCATTTTCACTGTCATGTCCAAAACGTCTTTCAAGCTGTCAGAACTGCTGTCAT
>NW_019944535.1:70822-78685 GCF_002910315.2 Salvelinus sp. IW2-2015 | reverse complement strand
TATTCAACCACAGAAACAACACACCACCCCTATCAACCAACAGAAACAACACACACCCCTATCAACCACAGAAACAACACACACCCCTATCAACCACAGAAACAACACACACCCCTATCAACCACGCAACAACACACACCCCCTATCACCACAGAAACAACACACACCCCTATCAAACCACAACACACACCCCTATCAACCACAGAAACAACACACACCCCTATCAACCACAACACACACACCCCTATCAACCCACAGGCACAACACAACACCCTATCAACCACAGACACACACCACCCCTATCAACCACAGCACAACACACAACCCTATCAACCCACAGGCCACACACACCCCCTATCAACCACAACACACACACACACCCCTATCAACAACAGAAACAACACACACCCCTATCAACCACAGAAACAACACACACCCCTATTAACCAGCTACCACACGGCGGGCGGTACCGGCAATACCGGAGAACCAAGTCCATGTTCAAAAGGTTTCTTAACAGCTTCTGCCCCCAAGCCATAAGATTCCTGAACAGCTAATCAAAGGGCTACCCAGACGCCTCTTTTCACACTGCTGCTACTCTCTGTTTATTATCTATGCATAGTCACTTTTAACTCTACCTAAATGTTCATATTACCTCGATTACCTCGACTAACCGGTGCCACAGCACATTGACTCTGTACCGGTTCCTCCATGTATATAGCCTCGCTATAGTTATTTTACTGCTGCTGTTTAATTATTTGTTACTTAAAATTTTCAATTTCTTACTTAACATTTATTTTCTTAAAATGTCTTAAACATTGTTGGTTAAGGGCTTGTAAGTAAGCATTTCACTGTAAGGTCTACACCTGTTGTATTCGGCGCATGTGACAAATAACATTTGATTTGAGGTATGAGACACACACACACACACACCTATCAACCACATGTACAACACACACACAACACACACACACACCTATCAACCACATGTACAACACACACACAACACACACACCTATCAACCACATGTACAACACACACACACAACCCCACCTATGAAGCACAGAAAGATAAATGAAACCCAGAGGTGAAGATAATCCCTCGACAAGCCTGTTCATTCAGACCCATAATGATCTCCTATTGTACCCATACTCTTACCATGACATAGTGGCGCTGCATCTCTGTCTTCTCATTGGACAGCTTGTCGTACTCCACCTTAAGACTTTAAACAGGGAGACAAGGTGTCAATTTACGTCTCTCTGGATCCCTCCTCAATGGTACCCTTTCCAAATTGGCTCTGGTCAAAGTAATTAGTGCACTATATTAGGGAATGGGGCTCTGGTCTAAAGCTAGTCACTTATAGGGGAAACGGGCTCTGGTCTAAAGTAGTGCCTTATAGGGAATAGGTGGTGCCAGCCCTGGTCTATAGTTAGTGTCACTATATAGGGCAATAGGAACCCATGTCTAAAAGTGTGGCACATAATAGGGATAGGGCTCTGGCTTCTATAGGAGTGTAACTCATTATAGGATTAGGCTCTGGTCTATAGTAGTGTACGTATATAGGGAATAGGGCCACTGGTCACGAAAAGTGCCTGTAGCTATGATAGTGGTAATTCATCCGGCCCTGCCGCTCGAACTTGATAGTGTCCGATCCAATTTTAGAAACTGAGTGGCCTGCGTCCTAACAGTATGGGCTCTACTTCAATACGTAAGGTACTGCCCTGGGTTCGTAACAGTAGTGCAACTATATAGAGAATAGCGGCCCTCGGTCTAAATAGAGTAGTGTCACTTATATAGGGCTATAGGGCTCTTGGTCTAAGAGTAGCTGTACTATAACTAGGGCCTTAGGTTCTCTGCGTCTAAAGTAGTGACTAAATAGGGAATAGGGGCCCTGTCTAAAGTAGTGCACTATATAGGGATAGGGCCCTGGTCTAAAGTAGTGTACTATATAGGAATAGGGCCCGTTTCTAAAGTAGTGCACTACATAAGGTTAGGGCTCCATTAAGGACGATCTGCTGTAGCCTCTTCAATAAATCACTGTCAGTCAGTCTAGTTTTGAAGACAAATGCAACAAAGTGTCAACTTCAGCAGTTTGTTTTCCCTCTGAAACAGCGACGCCATTGCGCGGTCAAACACGGTGTTAATTAACTCTCATAAATGTAGATGAGTTTGCAAATAACGAGGTAGAGCCAGGTATACGAAGCCCTCTGTTCAAAATCAGATTACATTCAGTGTCTGTAAGGGACATTTTTACCACAGTGAAGATTTTGGCTAGCAATTTAAACCGTGTCCAGACTTCTCCATTTTGATATAGACAAGCATCTAAAATGAAATCAAACAACGTAGCGGATTCAGTTCGGATGACAGCAGACTCTACGCTGACCATTTTTTCAGGGAGCACCTGGGCCTGCATAGAACTGGCTAGTTACCTGTGATATTGGGCCTGCAGTAGAACTGGCTAGTGTACCTGTGATATTGGGCCTGCATAGAACTGGCTAGTTACCGTGATATTGGCCTGCATAGAACTGGCTAGTTACCTGGTATGGCCGCACTGAGTAGGTATATTGGGCCTGCATAGAACTGGCTAGTTACCTGTGATATTGGGCTGCATAGACTGGCTAGTTACCGTGTGATATTGGGGCCTGCATAGAACTGCTAGTTACTGTGATATTGGCCTGTAGACTGGCTAGTTACCTGTGATATTGGGCTGCATAGAACTGCTAGTTACTGTGTATTGGGCCTGCGATGGGCTTAGTTACCTTGGTATTGGCCTGCTAGACTCTAGTTACCTGTGATATTGGGCCTGCATAGACTGGCTAGTTACGGGATATTGGGCCTGTAGAACTGCTAGTTACTGTGATATTGGGTCTCATGGAACTGCTAGTACGTTGATATTGGGCCTGCATAGAACTGGCTAGTTACCTGTGATATTGGGCCTGGCTGAAACTGGCTAGTTACCTGTGATATTGGGCCTGCATAGAACTGGCTATTACCTGATGATATTGGCCTGCTGAACTGCTAGTTACCTGTGATATATGGGTCTGCCATAGACACTGGGATAGTTACGTGTGATATTGGGTCTGCCATAGAACTGGCTAGTTGTACCTGTGATATTGGTGCCTGCATAAACTGGCTAGTCACCTTGTGATATTGGGCCTGCATAGAACTGAGGGCTAGTTACCTGTGATAATTGGGCCTGCATAGAACGGCTAGGTTACCTGTGATTGGGGCCTGAGTAGAACTGGCTAGTTACCTGTGATATTGGGCCTGCATAAACTGGGCTAGAGTTACCTGCTGATATTGGGCCTGCATAGAACTGCTAGTACTGTGATAGGTGCTTTGACACTTTACGTGTGACTATTTGGGCACCATAGACACTGGCCTAGTTACCTGTATATTGGCCTGCATAGAACGGCCTACGGTTACCTTGATGATTCGGCCTGCATTAGGAACCTGGCTAGGTTACTAGTTGATAATTGGGCCTGCATAGGAACTGACTAGTTACCTGTTGATATACTGGGCCTGATTAGAACTGGCTAGTTAGCCTCGCTGATATTGGGCCTGGATAGAACTGTGACTAGTTACCTGTGGATATGGGCTGCATAGAAACTGGCAGTTACCTGTGATATTGGGCCTGCATGAGAACTGCTAGTTACCTGTGATATTGGGCCATGGTGGAATAGGACTAGTTACCTTTGTGCCTGATGATGTTAGACGTTTGATTGCGCCTGCTGGAAACTACTAGTTTAACGTGGTGAATTGGGTTCTCGCAATGGGAGAACTGACTAGTTACCTGTGATATTGGGCCCGTGAAACTGAACTGTGCTACGACTGTGATATTGGGCCTGCGTAGAACTGCTGAGTTACCATGTGACTATTGGGCCTTGCTGAGACTAGACTAGTTACCTGTGATATTGGGCCCTGGCATAGAACTTGGCTGTTTACCTGTGATCATTGGGCCTGCATAGACGGGGCTTAGTTACTGTGATATTGGGCCTGCAGGAACTGACTAGTTACCTGTGATATTGGGCCTGCATAGAAAACTGACTAGTTACCTGTGATATTGGGCTGCATAGAACTGGCAGTTACCTGTGATATTGGGCCTGGATGAGAACTGACTAGTTACCTGTGATATTGGCCTGCGTGAGAACTGACGCTAGTTACCTAGTGATATATTGGGCCTGGCATAACTTGGCTAGTTACGTGTGATATTGGGCGCTCATTGAACTAACCTAGTTACTGTGATATGGGCTGCATGAACTGCTAGTACCTGTGATATTGGCTCGTGGAACTAACTAGTTACCTGTTGGATATTGGGCCTGCGTGGAACTGACTAGTTACCTGTGATATTGGGCCTGCGTGGAATGACTAGTTACCTGTGATATGGGCCTGCGTGAACTAACTAGTTACTGTGATATTGGGCTGCATAGAACTATAGTTACCTGTGATATTGGGCCTGCCATGAACTAACTACGTTACCTGTGATATTGCGGTCTGCCTGTGAAATGACTATTACCTGTGATATTGGGCCTGCATGGAACTAACTAGTTACCTGTTGATATTGGGCCTGCGTGGAACTAAATAGTTACCTTGTGATATTGGGCGCTGCTGAACTAACTAGTTACCTGTGATATTGGGGCTCGTGGAACTGACTAGTTACCTGTGATATTGGCCTGCGTGGAACTGACTAGTTTACCTGTGATATTGGGCCTGCGGAACTGAACTAGTTACCTGTGATATTGGGCTCTGCTGGAACTAAACTAGATTACCTGTGATATTGGGCCTGCCATGGAACTAACTAGTTACCTCTGATATTGGGCCTGCAGGAAACTGACTAGTTACCTTGTGATATTGGCCTGCGTGCGAACAAACTGACTGATGTACCTGTGATTATTGGGCCTGCCGTGGAACTGAACTAGTTACCTGGTGATATTGGGCCTGCGTGGAACTGACTATTACCTGTGATATTGGGCCTGCGGGAACTGACTAGTTACCTGTGATATTGGCCTGCGTGGAAACTGACTGTTACCTGTGATATTGGGCCTGCGTGGAACTGACTAGTTACCGTGTGATATTGGGCCTGCAGGAACTAACTAGTTACCTGTGATATTGGGCTGCATGGAACTAACTAGTTACCTGTGATATTGGGCCTGCATGGAACTAACTAGTTACCTGTGATATTGGCCTGCATGGAACTAACTAGTTACCTGTGATATTGGGCCTGTATGGAACTAACTAGTTACCTGTGATATTGGCCTGGTATGGAACTAACTAGTTACCTGTGATATTGGGCCTGTAGGAACTGAAACTCGTCTTTGATCCTGTCGCAGGACTCCGCTACGGTGAACTTGAACCCGGGCTGACTCGGCTGACCATGTCCAGGTGCCTGAAACAACAAGGCAAGAACATCACATTCGTCAGATGAGCTCATTAGAAAGGAGAGATATGATGCACATGCAAGAAATACAAGTTTGATCTTGTTTAATCTTCACATTTATTGAAATCAATAGGCTATATTTCAGCTCCTCATTAGGACAGGACATGTGTGTATATATACACTGCTCAAAAAAATAAAGGAACACTTAAACAACACAATGTAACTCCAAGTCAATCACACTTCTGTGAAATCAAACTGTCCACTTAGGAAGCAAACACTGATGACAATAAGAATTTCACATCTGTTGTGCAAATGGAATAGACAAACAGGTGGAAATTATAGGCAATTTAGCAGACACCCCCAATAAAGGAGTGGTTCTGCAGGTGGTGACCACAGACCACTTCTCAGTTCCTAATGCTTCCTGGCTGATGTTTTGGTCACTTTTGAACAATGCGCGTGCTTTCACTCTAGTGGTAGCATGAGACGGAGTCTACAACCCACACAAGTGGCTCAGGTAGTGCAGCTCATCCAGGATGGCACATCAATGCGAGCTGTGGCAAGAAGGTTTGCTTGTGTCTGTCAGCGGAGTGTCCAGAGCATGGAGGCGCTACCAGGAGACAGGCCAGTACATCAGGAGACTTGGAGGAGCGCGTAGGAGGGCAACAACCCAGCAGCAGGACCGCTACCTCCGCCTTTGTGCAAGGAGGAGCAGGAGGAGCACTGCCAGAGCCCTGCAAAATGACCTCCAGCAGGCCACAAATGTGCATGTGTCTGCTCAAACGGTCAGAAACAGACTCCATGAGGGTGGTATGAGGGGCCCGACGTCCACAGGTGGGGTTGTGCTTACAGGCCAACACCGTGCAGGACGTTTGGCATTTGCCAGAAGAACACCAGGATTGGCAAATTCGCCACTGGCGCCCTGTGCTCTTCACAGATGAAAGCAGGTTCACATGAGCACGTGACAGACGTGACAGATTGAGACGCCGTGGAGAACGTTCTGCTGCCTGCAACATCTCCAGCATGACCGGTTTGGCGGTGGGTCAGTCATGGTGTGGTGCCATTTCTTTGGGGGGCCGCACAGCCTCCATGTGCTCGCCGAGATGATCCTCAGACCCCTTGTGAGACCATATGCTGGTGCGGTTGGCCCTGGGTTCCTCCAATGCAAGACAATGCTAGACCTCTAGTGGCTGGAGTGTGTCACGAGTTCCTGCAAGAGGAAGGCATTGATGCTATGGACTGGCCGCGCCGTTCCCCAGACTGAATCCAATTGAGCACATCTGGGACATCATGTCTCGCTCCATCCACCAACGCCACGTTGCACCACAGACTGTCCAGGAGTTGGCGGATGCTTTAGTCCAGGTCTGGGAGGAGATCCCTCAGGAGCCCAGGCGTTGTAGGGAGGTCATACAGGCACGTGGAGGCCACACACACTACTGAGCCTCATTTTGACTTATTTTAAGGACATTACATCAAAGTTGGATCAGCCTGTAGTGTGGTTTTCCACTTTAATTTTGAGTGTGACTCCAAATCCAGCCTCAATGGTTGATAAATTTGATTTCCATTGATAATTTGTGTGTGATTTTGTTGTCAGCACATTCAACTATGTAAAGAAAAAAGATTTAATAAGAGTATTTCATTCATTCAGATCTAGGATGTGTTATTTTAGTGTTCCCTTTAATTTTTGAGCGATGTTATATCAGCCCATCCCACTAGGACCGGACTATAATATATATATATAAACACATCATGCTCCTCACATAGGACAGGACATATATATATATATATATATACACATCTCAGCTCATCACTAGGACAGGACATATATATATATATATACAATCTCAGCTCTCCTAGGACAGGACATTATATATATTATATATACACATCTCAGCCCATCACTAGGACAGGACATGTGTATATATCTCAGCTCATCACTAGACACAGGACATATATATATATATATATACACATCTCAGCTCATCACTAGACAGGACCTATAAAAATAATATATAATACACATCTCAGCTCTCACTAGGACACATGTGTTATATATTATATATATATACACATCTCAGCTATCACTAGAGACAGGACATGTGTATATATCTCAGCTCATCACTAGGACAGGACATATATATATTATATATACACATCTAGCTCATCACTAGACAGGACATATATATATATATATATCTCAGCTCATCACTAGGACAGGACATATATATATATAATATATACACACATCTCAGCTCATCACTAGGACAGGACATGTGTATTATATCTCAGCTCATCACTAGGAACGGACAAATATAATTATTATATCACACACAATCTTCAGCTCATCACTAGACAGGACATTAATATATATATATATACACATCTCAGCTCATCACTAGGACAGGACATGTGTATATATCTCAGCTCATTACATGGGCATCAGTATTTCACATTGGATGGATTGGATGCATCAAATGTTATTCATCTCTCTA
>NW_019944535.1:61419-70797 GCF_002910315.2 Salvelinus sp. IW2-2015 | reverse complement strand
GACTAGTTACCTGTGATATTGGGCCTGCCGTGGAACTGACTAGTTACCTGTGATATTGGGCCTGCTGGAACTGACTAGTTACCTTGTAATTGGGCCTGCGTGGAACTGACTAGTTACCTGTGATATTGGGCCTGCTGGAACTGACTAGTTACCTGTGATATTGGGCCTGCGTGGAACTGACTAGTTACCTGTGATATTGGCCTGCATGGAACTAACTAGTTACCTGTGATATTGGCCTGCATGGAACTAACTAGTTACCTGTGATATTGGGCCTGCATGGAACTAACTAGTTACCTGTGATATTGGGCCTGCATGGAACTAACTAGTTACCTGTGATATTGGGCCTGTATGAACTAACTAGTTACCTGTGATATTGGGCCTGTATGGAACTAACTAGTTACCTGTGATATTGGGCCTGTAGGAACTGAAACTCGTCTTTGATCCTGTCGCAGGACTCCGCTACGGTGAACTTGAACCCGGGCTGACTCGCTGACCATGCCAGGTGCCTGAAACACACAAGGCAAGAACATCACATCGTCAGATGAGCTCATTAGAAAGGAGAGATATGATGCACATGCAAGAAATACAAGTTTGATCTTGTTTAATCTTCACATTTATTGAAATCAATAGGCTATATTTCAGCTCCTCATTAGGACAGGACATGTGTGTATATATACACTGCTCAAAAAAATAAAGGGAACACTTAAACAACACAATGTAACTCCAAGTCAATCACACTTCTGTGAAATCAAACTGTCCACTTAGGAAGCAACACTGATTGACAAAAATTTCACATGCTGTTGTGGCAAATGGAATAGACAACAGGTGGAAATTATAGGCAATTAGCAAGACACCCCCAATAAAGGAGTGGTTCTGCAGGTGGTGACCACAGACCACTTCTCAGTTCCTATGCTTCCTGGCTGATGTTTTGGTCACTTTGAATGCATGGCGGTGCTTTCACTCTAGTGGTAGCATGAGACGGAGTCTACAACCCACACAAGTGGCTCAGGTAGTGCAGCTCATCCAGGATGGCACATCAATGCGAGCTGTGGCAAGAAGGTTGCTGTGTCTGTCAGCGTAGTGTCCAGAGCATGGAGGCGCTACCAGGAGACAGGCCAGTACATCAGGAGACTTGGAGGAGGCCGTAGGAGGGCAACAACCCAGCAGCAGGACCGCTACCTCCGCCTTTGTGCAAGGAGAGCAGGAGGAGCACTGCCAGAGCCCTGCAAAATGACCTCCAGCAGGCCACAAATGGCATGTGTCTGCTCAAACGGTCAGAAACAGACTCCATGAGGGTGGTAGTAGAGGGCCCCACGTCCACAGGTGGGGGTTGTGCTTACAGCCCAACACCGTGCAGGACGTTGGCATTTGCCAGAAAACACCAGGATTGGCAAATTCGCCACTGGCGCCCTGTGCTCTTCACAGATGAAAGCAGGTCACACTGAGCACGTGACAGACGTGACAGAGTTTGGAGACGCCGTGGAAGAACGTTCTGCTGCCTGCAACATCCTCCAGCATGACGGTTTGGCGTGGGTCAGTCATGGTGTGGGTGCCATTTCTTTGGGGGGCCGCACAGCCTCCATGTGCTCGCCGAGATGAGATCCTCAGACCCCTTGTGAGACCATATGCTGGTGCGGTTGGCCCTGGGTTCCTCCTAATGCAAGACAATGCTAGACCTCATGTGGCTGGAGTGTGTCAGCAGTTCCTGCAAGAGGAAGGCATTGATGCTATGGACTGGCCCGCCGTTCCCCAGACCTGAATCCAATTGAGCACATCTGGGACATCATGTCTCGCTCCATCCACCAACGCCACGTTGCACCACAGACTGTCCAGAGTTGGCGGATGCTTACCAGGTCTGGGAGGAGATCCCTCAGGAGCCCAGGCGTTGTAGGGAGGTCATAAGCACGTGGAGGCCACACACACTACTGAGCCTCATTTTGACTTATTTTAAGGACATTACATCAAAGTTGATCAGCCTGTAGTGTGGTTTTCACTTTAATTTTGAGTGTGACTCCAAATCCAGACCTCAATGGTTGATAAATTTGATTTCCATTGATAATTTGTGTGTGATTTTGTTGTCAGCACATTCAACTATGTAAAGAAAAAAGTATTTAATAAGAGTATTTCATTCATTCAGATCTAGGATGTGTTATTTTAGTGTTCCCTTTATTTTTTTGAGCAGTGTATATCAGCCCATCACTAGGACAGACATATAATATATATATATACACACATCTCAGCTCATCACTAGGACAGGACATTATAATATATATATATATATACACATCTCAGCTCATCACTAGGACAGGAATATATATATATATTACACATCTCAGCTCATCACTAGGACAGGACATTAATATATATATATATACACATCTCAGCCCATCACTAGGACAGGACATGTGTATATATCTCAGCTCATCATAGGACAGGACATATAATATATATATATACACATCTCAGCTCATCACTAGGACAGGACATATAATAATATATATACACATCTCAGCTCATCACTAGGACAGGACATGTGTAATATATTATATATATACACATCTCAGCTCATCACTAGGACAGGACATGTGTATATATCTCAGCTCATCACTAGGACAGGACATATATATATATATATATATACACATCTCAGCTCATCACTAGACAGGACATATATATATATATATTATATCTCAGCTCATCACTAGGACAGGACATATATATATATATATATATACACACATCTTCAGCTCATCACTAGGAACCAAGGACATGTGTTATATATTATTAATCTCACAACAAATCAGTCTCATCACTAGGACAGGACATATATATATATATATATACACAACACTCAGCTCATCACTAGGACAGACATAATATATATATATATATACACATCTCAGCTCATCACTAGGACAGGACATGTGTATATATCTCAGCTCATTACATGGGGCATCAGTATTTCACATTGGATGGATTGGATGCATCAAATGTGTATTCCACACTGTCTGCTGTTTGGCACTCTGGGACAGTGCTCATAGTGTCTCAGATCTAGTATCAGCCCCCTTCCCCCCCCAGTCCATGTAATAGAACTCATAATGAAAGGCAGAACTGATCCTAGATCTGGGACAGTGCTCATAGTGTCTCAGATCTAGTATCAGCCCCCTCCCCCCCAGTCCATGTAATAGAATTCATAATGAAAGGCAGAACTGATCCTAGATCTGGGACAGTGCTCATAGTGTCTCAGATCTAGTATCAGCCCCCACTCCCCAGTCCATGTAATAGAATTCATAATGAAAGGCAGAACTGATCCTATATCTGGGACAGTGCTCATAGTGTCTCAGATCTAGTATCAGCCCCCACTCCCCAGTCCATGTAATATAATTCATAATGAAAGGCAAAACTGATCCTAGACCTGGACTTCTACTCTGAAACACTATGTGAACACAGGATTTCATTCATAGATCTAGCTATTATTGTGTTCCAGATTATAATGAGTGTTTGTGTACGGGTCCATCTGCAGTAGCTATGCCAACAGTAGCGTTCTGACAAAAAGAGGGAGTGAGATTTTTTTTTACAACCAGCTCCAGACGTGCAGCCCTTGTAAAATGCTGAGCATAAAACACCATCACATTCACAGCGCTTTAATTCGCACGGATGGATGGGCTGACAGTGCCACAGAAGAGAGGGGTTTGGTCTAAAAACACTTTTTTTTTTTTTTACCTTTGAAATTCACGGCAGATGTCACTTTTTTATGTGGGTATATAGCATGTAAACAATCCTCTCTCCAACATCAAATCATTAGACACAMACAAATGTGACTTCTGCTATGAGTATGATAGCTAATATTGTTGTTAATGTAGCTAGCTACAGTGTTATATTTCAGTCAATTCAGTTCAAGGCAACATTATGGTGAAAAATCTTTTGAAAGACAGATAGCTAGAACAGGACTCAGGTGTTGCAGGGCTCTCCGTGCAAACAAAAAAAATGCAATTCTGTGTTCAGAGAAGGATAAAACATTACAAAAAAAGAGGCAACAACATACCGGATGTCGGCCCTGCGGATACATCTTGAAATGTATCCTTTGTTTATTTGTGGGAGAAGCGAGAGCTTCGGTTACTCTGGTGATGAGACGGTCAGTGTCTGGCTGGTCTCTGCTCCTCTCAACAACAACAGTCTGTGGGGGGGTTAGAGAACTCCTCAAAATCCTTCGTTGAAGACGCGATTTAATCTGTTGGTTGAAAACAGGAGAAGGAAGATTTTTCAGCCCAAATTGGCTGATAAAAATCGTTGGGCAAAAACTGTCATAGGTTAAAGAAAATGTATTACAAAGGCGGACAACAAAATACACATGATCATCATTAACTAGCTAACAGTCGCTAACATGATAGTTCCACATTTTCACACCAGCAGTAGTGTGTCCGATCTAACCACCGTGTGGCTGTAAATTCCACTTTCCCAACTTGATATAGCAGCGACGGCTAGTTTAAACGGTAAGTAACCTGTTTAGCTAGCTAGTTTGCCCAGCGCTAGCCTAGCCACACATGTTAACGTGAAGCTAGCTAAGTTACCTAACTACGTACTCTGTCTTGACTTTATTTGTCATTCTCCTACCTGTGTGTTTRGTACTCAGATGATTTGATGTAAAAAGTACGGATATTTAGCTACACAAATCCGCTTTTAAATCCGTCCAAGGGTGTCTGGATGGCGAGAAGGTTCTTGATCAACGCAGACCACACCAGTCATCTTCTCTCGGCGCACCCCGCTTCTCGAGAAGGACGAGCTAGCCAACGAATTTGGTCTGGTTCAAGACGAAACGGTTTCTCTAGCTTACTTGCTGTACTTGAGCCGTTTTGTTTTGATAAAAGATGGCTGCTTTAGTAATCCCAAGGTAATGTTCTCAAGTACGTCTTCCCCGAATTTTAAGAGTTTTGAAAATGTTTAAAAGCGTAGCTAACATGGTAACAGTTACACCTTCGACAATGTCACATATCGCAGTTTATCCACAGCAAGCTTTTCCCCCGGTCGGTGCCACACACAGGCAGTCTAGGGCTGAAACGGCCGTGAAAGCGCGCCTCTGTCTGTCCAATCACATTTGCTCTGAAGGAGTGTACGGTTGCTCAGGGACCTATCAGAGAACGATGTCCCCACGTGGGGTCCTCGGTTCCACTTGAGCGTTCGTTTTGTGACGCGATCTTTTATCTCGTCAGAGGAGTCGGTTCAAATCAAAGTGACGTAGGATAAGGACAACCTCGGAGGGATTTAAAAGCGGATAGCCATAACACTGCTTAATAGTTCATTAATGGTTACCCGGACTATCTGCACCAACGCTATATTGCACAGACTATGCATGAGCGCTATATATATCACATCCACACACATATGCGTACTGACACAACACAAAAACCACTATACACTCATTCAAACTTTACCCGCCTCATGCATATTTACCTCAAATACATTTACATTTAACATTTAAGTCATTTAGCAGAAGCTCTTACCAGCACTTACAAATGCCCTTATTATATCTATTCCTATGCCTAGCACTTATACCCGCCTTCATTAATATCTACCTCAAAACCTTTATTATTATCTATCCTGATGCCTAGTCACTTTACCCTGCCTTCATTACATATCTACCTCAAATACTTATCATTAATCATCCTATGCCTATCACTTTACCCTGCCTCATTGTACATATTACCTCAAATACCTATATTATATCTATCCTATGCCAGCACTTACCCTGCCTCCATGTACATATCACCTCAAATACCTTATATATCTATCTATGCCTAGTCACTTTTTACCCTTGCCTTCAGTACATAAATCTTTATACCTCAATACCTTATTATTATCTATCCTGATGCCTATCACTACCCTCCTTATGTACATATCTACCTCAAAAACTATATATCTATATCCTAGCCTATCACTTACCTGCCTCATTAACATATTCTACCTCATAATACCTATTATTATCTATCCTGATGCCTATCACTTACCCGCCTTCATAACATAGCTACCTCAAATACCTTATATTAATCTATCCGATGCCTAGTCACTTACCCCCTTCATTACAAATCTACCTCAAAACCTATTTATCTATCCTATGCCTAGTACGTTTACCCTCCTCATGTACACAATCTACCTCAAAACCTTATTATATCTATCCTGGAGCCTGTCACTTTACCCGCCTTCATTACATATCTACCACAAATACCTATTATTATCTATCCTGATGCCATATCACTTACCCTCCTTCAGTACATTATCTACCTCAAATTACCTTATTAGTATCTTATCCTATCCTAACTTACCCTCCTTCAATGTATACAAGATCTACCTCAAATACCTTATTTATACTATCTATCCATGATGCCTAGCACTTACCCTGCCTCATTACATATCTACCTCAAAACCTATTATTATCACCTGATGCCTACACTTTACCCTGCCTTCATGTACATATCTACCTCAAATACCTTATTATTATCTATCCTGATGCCTAGTCACTTTACCCTGCCTTCATGTACAGATCTACCTCAAATACCTTATTATTATCTATCCTGATGCCTACTCACTTTACCCTGCCTTCATGTACAGATCTACCTCAAATACCTTGTACCTCTGCACAATGATCTAGTACTGGTACTTCCTGTATATAGCTCCACATTGATCTGGTTCTCCCTGTATATAGCTCCACATTGATCTGGTACTTCCTGTATATAGCTCCACATTGATCTGGTACTGGTACTTCCTGTATATAGCTCCACATTGATCTGGTACTGGTACTTCCTGTATATAGCTCCACATTGATCTGGTACTTCCTGTATATAGCTCCACATTGATCTGGTACTGGTACTTCCTGTATATCACTCCACATTCTTGTGTATTTTATTTCTCTTTTGCTACTATCAATCTTTGTATCATTACTTTTTAACTCTGCATCATYGGGAAGGGTTCCTGAAAAAGCATTTCACGGTTAAGTCTACACCCGTTGCATTCAGCACATGTGACAAATAAAATGTTMTTTTCACCGGTTTCCTCCTGTCACGTGACGAAATCGCTGGCCGGTGCAGTCAAATGGAACGCACCTAATGATATCTGACGTCATCCTTTTCACCCTAGCCTACATTTTTTTGTCGACATTATTGTAACTACGAGAATATTAAGTCAACATACTTTACTCTGCATATTCTATAGATGTGCTTAGTGTCTTTTTATTTGCAAGCATTTTTGAATTTGCGATATGCCAAAGGCCTACATTTAAAATATTGTGCTCTCCGTTCAGAACAAACAGTTCGGCTGCGCCTGCCCGTTGCCTGGGTACGGTCTGAAAGGAGTGGAACGAGAGCTTAACGTACGGTACCCAGGCTATCCTGCCGCTGCTGCGAAGTGCGAACTATGTCCTTTGATGCATATAATAATAGTACATGKGCGGGTAAATGGGTAACATCATGTGGGTAACATTATGCAGGCGTTGTCTCATCGTGATCATTGAACCATTCATGAATTCCTATTACATTCCGTCTAGCTACAAACCCTGAATACGTAATTAGCCGTATAGGTTATATAGAAAATAATGCCTAGCCACAATGGTTCCCGAACTTTTTCGGTTACTGAACCACCAACTGAATGTTGGTCAGCCAGGAGTACCCCTGAAGTTCCTCTTTCGTGTGCATTTTACTAGTAAGCCTATGGTCTCATGAGTCCTCTCAATTACCCCCTGTGGATGGGCCAAGTAACCCCTGTTTGAGAACGAAATACTGGCTTAATGGATATTTTATTTTATTTTTTATTTTTTTATTTAACCTTTATTTAACCAGGTAGGCAAATTGAGAACACGTTCTCATTTACAATTGCGACCTGGCCAAGATAAAGCAAAGCAGTTCGACACATACAACAACACATAGTTACACATGGAATAAAACAAACATATAGGGTTATTTTATTGCTGGTTTACTAAATTGCACAGCATCTTTTAACAACATATAGATCAGAGTGTACATMTAAACATCTGGATTTTACTGAGCTCGGGATGATTGTTCAGGATCTGATCTGCGTGAACGACATTTATTAACAAGCTTTCGCATGCCTGAGCTCGCGCAGAGCTCCACAGCTACAGCGGCTCTGTACCCACGTGGGTTCCCTTCACAAACTTTACAAGCTCCTCGTCCAATCGCCGCGCAGCACTCTTACTCGCTCGCCTGCTATTGGTCGGGTTGTTTCAAGCCTGTTTACCCAAGAGCTAGGCTGTCAATCAAGGCCACGCGGGGGGGGGGGGGGGGGGTCAAAGCACTAACAAAATGTCTGCTCCTCGGTCCGGGGGTACTGCTCTGGCGGTGAATAGTGGGGGCTGGCCCCGGGAATGGATGCTTCATTAATTATCTTAGAATCTCTTTCCTCTCCAGTTGAAACAATCTGTTCTGTTAGCACCACGTGGGTAATGAGAGTCTCGGATTAAACAAAAAGAATAGCATGAAAACACTTACTAACAAGCTGAAGTGGTGTTTGTTGTWATCTACAAAGAATTCATTAATTAAATGATCAAACATGATGGGAATGAAATCAACATATTCTGTTCATGTCACCTTACTAGTGACAACTGGAATATGATTTAGTGTCACAAACAGTCAAATGAGCAACAGAATAATTCAGGTGTGAATTAGTGCCAGTTGGAACATGCATAGAGGATGTATGTAAAGAGTATGTATAAGTAATATGTATTCAGTTGATATGCTATGTTTACATAATGTAATGTATATGAAAAGGTCATGAATTCATTGTAAAGCATTGTGGTAACGCTGTCCCTTCCACCATCACTAAACACACTTCTACATAGTATCAGGCCTTTTCAAATCAAACTTTGATTTGATTTCAAACACAAACTATTAAAATGACAGTTTGAATCTCTCGCTATATATATATACAGTATATATACGATCAAGCATAATGTCGCTTTGCTGGTATTTGTGGTGTAGGTTAGAAAGGACACAGTGAAACACATTAAGATATGAGAGATATGACTTAACACAATTGCCTAAATTTGATTTGATTTGATCCTCACCAACAAGCAAAGGGATGTGGAATATGTTATTTCAGAAGGGATGTGGGATATGTTATTTCAGAAGGGGCCACAAGCCCTTCTGAATAAACATATCCCACATCCCTTCTGAAATAACATATCCCACATCCCTTCTGAAATAACATATCCCACATCCCTTCTGAAATAACATATCCCACATCCCTTCTGAAATAACATATCCCACATCCCTTCTGAAAAACATATACACCTCATAACATATCACATCCCTTCTGAAATAACATATCCCACATCCCTTCTGAAATAACATATCCCACATCCCTTCTGAAATA
>NW_019944535.1:58918-60567 GCF_002910315.2 Salvelinus sp. IW2-2015 | reverse complement strand
TGTGGGATATGTTATTTCAGAAGGGATGTGGGATATGTTATTTCAGAAGGGATGTGGAAAAAGGTTATTTCAGAAGGGCTGTGGGATATGTTATTTCAGAAGGGATGTGGGATATKTGTGCTATTTCCAAGGCAGAGAGAAGAAGAACTGGCCTGTGAGAAACTCGAGCAGTATTGTACACAGGCTAATCTTTCACAGGCTACCACCCACATACCTTTCAGTAGAGAGTGATCTTAGGAGGAAGTGCCCTAGGAGGAAGTCCACTGTGTTCAGCTTACCCTGCACTTACATAAATAACATGAGCATGTCCACTTCTGCTAAGCTTCTCAGTAAAGAAATACAATCAAGTAAGCCATCCCTGAAGAAAAGTGCTCAACATAGCCCACTTTAACATTATGTGGCTTAAGAAACAAGGTTTATGAAATCAATAAATTGCTTGTAACAGATGACATTCATATTCTGACTATCTCTGAAACACTCTTAGATAATACCTTTGATACAGTATACAATACAGGGTTATAACATCGAAAGAAAATATAGAAATGCCAAAAGGTGGAGGTGTTGCTGTTTATATTCAGAACCACATTCCTGTAAAGATTAGAGAGGACCTCATGTTAAATACTGTTGAGGTAATATGGCTGTAGGTTCATCTGCCTCACCTGAAGCCCATTCTGGTGGGAAGCTGCTATTGACCACCAAGTGTTAACAGTCAGTATCTGGATAATGTGTGAAATGCTTGATAATGTATGTGATAAACAGAGAGGTATGTGTTCTGGGTGATTTATGTATTGACTGGCTTTCATCAAGTTTCCCACTCAAGACAAAGTTTCAAACTGTAACCAGTGCCTGCAACCTGGTTCAAGTTATCAGTATTTACAAACAACACAGGAGTTAAATCATCAACATGTATTGATCACATTTTTACTAATGCTGCAGAAATGTGTGTGAAAGCAGTATCCAAATCCATAGGATGTAGTGATCACAATATAGCAGCCATATCTAGGAAAACCAGAGTTCCAAAGGCTGGGCATAATATAGTGTATAAGAGGTCATACAATACGTTTTGTAGTGATTCCTATGTTGTTGATGTAAATAATATTTGTTGGTCCATGGTGTGTAATGAGGAGCAACCAGACGCTGCACTTAACACGTTTATGAAATTGCTTATTCCAGTTACTAATAAACACGCACCCATTAAGAAAATGACTGTAAAACTGTTAAATCCCCGTGGATTGATGAGGAATTGAAAAAATTAGTTGTGAGTGATGAGGCAAAAGGAATGGCAAGTAAGTCTGGCTACACAAACAATTGGCAAACATATTGCAAATTGAGAAATCATGTGACTAAACTGAATAGAAAATAAGAAGAAACTACACTATGAAACAAAGATAAAAGACGTACAGAATGATAGTAAAAAGCTTTTGAGCACCTTAAATTACAGTAGAGAGAAAAAAGGCAAACTCAGCTCCATCATTCATTGAATCAGATCAAATCAAATGTATTTATAAAGCCCTTCGTACATCAGCTTATATCTCAAAGTGATGTACAGAAACTCAGCCTAAAACCCCCAAACAGCAAGCAATGCAGGTGTAGAAGCACGGTGGCTAGGAAAAACTCCCATGATTCATTGAATCAGATGGTTCATTCAT
>NW_019944535.1:45288-56634 GCF_002910315.2 Salvelinus sp. IW2-2015 | reverse complement strand
GTTATTCAGAGGCTGTGGGATATGTTATTTCAAAGGGGATGTGGGATATGTTATTTCAGAAGGGATGTGGAAATGATTTCAGAAGGGATGTGGGATATGTATTTCAGAAGGGATGTGGATATGTTATTTCAGAAGGGATGTGGGATATTTATTTCAGAAGGGATGTGGGATATGTTATTTCAAGGGAGTAGGATATGTTAATTTCAGAAGGGATGTGGGAATATGTATTTTCAGAAGGGATGTGGGATATGTTATTTCAGAAAGGTGGTATTTTTCAGAAGGAGGTGGATATGTTATTCAGAAGGGATGTGGGATATGTTATTTCAGAAGGATGTGGATATTTATGTAAAATTGTGTAGTTTATTTCAAGAAGGGATGTGGGGATATGTTTATCAAAGGATGAGAATATTTATCAGAAGGGACCGTGGGATTGTTATTTCAGAAGAGTGGAAGTATTTCAGAAGGATGTGGGATAATGTTATTCAAAGGATGTATATGTTATTCAGAAGGACTGGGATATGTATTTCAAATGTGGGATTGGATTGTATGTTATTTCAGAAGGGATGTGGGATATTATTTCAGAAGGGATGCTGGAAAAAAGGTTATTCAGAAGGCTGTGGGATATTTATTTCACGAAGATGTGGGATATTGTGCTATTCCAAGGCGACGAGAGAGAAGAACTGGCCTGTGAGGAACTCGATGCAGTATTGTACACAGGCTAATCTTTCACAGGCTACCACCCACATACCTTTCAGTAGAGAGTGATCTTAGGAGGAAGTGCCCTAGGAGGAAGTCCACTGTTGTCAGCTTACCCGCACTTACATAAATAACATGAGCATGTCCACTTCTGCTAAGCTTCTCGTAAAAGAAATACACATCAAGTAAGCCATTCCCTGAAGAAAAAGTGCTCAACATAGCCCACTTTAACATTATGTGGCTTAAGAAACAAGGTTATGAAATCAATAAATTGCTTGTAACAGAAACATTCATATTCTGACTATCTCTGAAACACTCTTAGATAATACCTTTGATTACAGTAACAATACAGGGTATAACATCGAAAGAAAATATGAAAATGCCAAAAGGTGGAGGTGTTGCTGTTTATATTCAGAACCACAATTCCTTGTAAAGATTAGAGAGGATCTCATGTTAAATACTGTTGAGGTAATATGGCTGTAGTTCATCTGCCTCACCTGAAGCCCATTCTTGGTGGGAAGCTGCTATTCGACCACCAAGTTGTTAACATTCCAGTATCGGATAAGTATCTGGATAATGTGTGAAATGCTTGATAATGTATGTGATAAACAGAGAGGTATGTGTTCTGGGTGATTTATGTATTGACTGGCTTTCATCAAGTTTCCCACTCAAGACAAAGTTTCAAACTGTAACCAGTGCCTGCAACCTGGTTCAAGTTATCAGTATTTACAAACAACACAGGAGTTAAATCATCAACATGTATTGATCACATTTTTACTAATGCTGCAGAAATGTGTGTGAAAGCAGTATCCAAATCCATAGGATGTAGTGATCACAATATAGCAGCCATATCTAGGAAAACCAGAGTTCCAAAGGCTGGGCATAATATAGTGTATAAGAGGTCATACAATACGTTTTGTAGTGATTCCTATGTTGTTGATGTAAATAATATTTGTTGGTCCATGGTGTGTAATGAGGAGCAACCAGACGCTGCACTTAACACGTTTATGAAATTGCTTATTCCAGTTACTAATAAACACGCACCCATTAAGAAAATGACTGTAAAACTGTTAAATCCCCGTGGATTGATGAGGAATTGAAAAAATTAGTTGTGAGTGATGAGGCAAAAGGAATGGCAAGTAAGTCTGGCTACACAAACAATTGGCAAACATATTGCAAATTGAGAAATCATGTGACTAAACTGAATAGAAAATAAGAAGAAACTACACTATGAAACAAAGATAAAAGACGTACAGAATGATAGTAAAAAGCTTTTGAGCACCTTAAATTACAGTAGAGAGAAAAAAGGCAAACTCAGCTCCATCATTCATTGAATCAGATCAAATCAAATGTATTTATAAAGCCCTTCGTACATCAGCTTATATCTCAAAGTGATGTACAGAAACTCAGCCTAAAACCCCCAAACAGCAAGCAATGCAGGTGTAGAAGCACGGTGGCTAGGAAAAACTCCCATGATTCATTGAATCAGATGGTTCATTCATCACAAAAAGAGAGTGTGGAAGAGGTGAAAAAATTATTGTTGTCTGTCAACAATGACAAGCCACCGTGGTTTGACAACTGGGATGGAAAATTACTGAGGATAATAGCGGACGATATTTGCCACATTTTAAGCCTACTAGAAAGTGTGCGCCCTCAGGCCTGGAGGGAAACAAAAGTCATTCCGCTACCTAAGAATAGTAAAGCCCCCTTTACTGGCTCAAATAGCCGACCAATCAGCCTGTTACCAACCCTTAGTAAAAATTTTGAAAAAATTGTGTTTGACCAGATACAATGCTATTTTACAGTGAACAAATTGACAACAGACTTTCAGCATGCTTATAGAGAAGGACATTCAACAAGCACAGCACTTGCACAAATTACGGATGATTGACTGAGAGAAATGAATGCTTAAAAAGATTGTGGGGGCTGTTTTGTTAGACTTCAGTGCAGCTTTTGACATTATTGATCATAGTCTGCTGCTGGAAATACTGATGTGTTAGGGCTTTACACCCCCTGCTATATATATGCTATAGTAGAGTTACTTGTCTAACAGAACACAGAGGGTGTTTTTTAATGGAAGCCTCTCCAACATAATCCAGGTAGAATCAGGAATTCCCCAGGGCAGCTGTTTAGGCCCCTTACTTTTTTCTATCTTTACTAACGTCATGCCACTGGCTTTGAGTAAAGCCAGAGTGTCTATGTATGTGGATGACTCAATACTACACATGTCAGCAACTGAAATGACTGCAACACTTAACAAAGAGTAGTAGTTAGTTTCAGAGTGGGTGGCAAGGAATATGTTAGTCCTAAATATTTCCAAAACTAAAAGCATTGTATTTGGGACAAATTATTCACTAAACCCTTAACATCAACTACRTCTTATAATACATGTGGAAATTGAGCAAGTTGAGGTGACTAAACTGCTTGGAGTAACCCTGGATTGTGAACTGTCATKGTCAAAACATATTGATAGTCTGTCCATAATAAAGCGCAACTCTRCMTTCTTAACAACACTATCAACAAGGCAGGTCCTACAGGCCCTAGTTTAGTCACACCTGGACTACTGTTCAGTCGTGTGGTCAGGTGCCACAAAGAGACACTTAAGACAATTGCAATTGTCTCAGAACAGGGCAGCACGGCTGGCCCTTGAATGTACACAGAGAGATAACATTAATAATATGCATGTCAATCTCTCCTGGCTCAAAGTGGAGGAGAGATTGACTTCATCACTACTTGTATTTATGAGAGGTATTGACATGTTGAATGCACCTAGCTGTCTGTCTAAACTAGCAGCACACAGCTCAGACACCCATGCATACCCCACATGACATGCCACCAGAGGTCTGTTTAAACTAGCAGCACACAGCTCAGACAACCATGCATACCCCACAAGACATGCCACCAGAGGTCTCTTCACAGTCCCCAAGTCCAGAACAGACTATGGGAGGCGCACAGTACTACATAGAGCCATGACTACATGGAACTCTATTCCACATCACTGATGTAGCAGTAGAATCAGATTTCATGTTACTATTAGCCTCCTCTACTGCTAGTATCAGCCACTCTTATCTGTATGATCCAGTCTCTCTCTCTACTGTATAAGGCCTCCTCTACTCTCTTACTGTTACTTAGTCCTCTCTCATGACCTTCTTACATATAAGCGGCTCTCTTCTCTACTAGTCCTCATGCTACTCCTTCATTATTCTTAGCGTGCTCTCTACTTCTTATTAAGACCCTCTCCTCTCACATGTTTATAAGCACTACTCTCTACTACCTGTTGATTATAATAGCGCTCTCTACCAGGATCTGATATTCAAGTCCTCTATGACTGGTCCATCTACGTCACCTTGACTACTGTATAGTCCATTCTAGCTACTCGTCTCTACTTGATATATAGCCTCTATAGCCCTCTACTGTACTGTATAATTATACCGTCCTCTGCCTATCACTGTAGAGATAGCCTTCTATTACGCCTCTTCTACTGTAATATTGACTCTCTCGCTCTCTCTCTAAAATAACGTCGCTTACTCTACACATGTATGAGTCATCTAGTCCTCCGTACCCCTTGACTTGAGAAATATTAACTAGCCTCTTTACAGTACCCTTGCCTCTTATGTATATAGCCTCTCTACTGATGATAATAGCCTCTCTACTGTAGCTCAATTCCTTCTCTTATAAGCCTCTACGTAATATAGCCTCATCTATGCCTGTTTATTAGCCTCTCACTTACAAGCTCTCTACTGTATTATAGCCCTCTCTACTGTACATAGTCTCTTACTGTTATGCTGTGCTAGTAATAGCCTCTTCTACTGTATATAGCCGCTCTACATGTAATATAGCCCTCGACAGTATATAGCCTCTACTGCTGTAACTGGCCTACTTTTACAGCCTCTACCTGTACATGCTCTACAGATAAGCCTCTCTTCCACTTGTATACCTAGCGCTCATTCTACATGGAGTATATAGCCTCTCTACGGTATATAGCCTCTCTACTGTATATAGCCTCTCTACTGATAGTACTTAGCCTTCTACGGGTATATAGCCTCTCTACTGTATATAGCCTCTCTACTGTTATATAGCCTCTCTACTGTATATAGCCTCTCTCTACTGTATATAGCGCTCTCTACTGTATATAGCCTCTCTACTGTATATAGCCTCTCTACTGTGTATATAGCCTCTCTACTGTATATAGGCCTCGCTACTGTATATAGCTCCTCCTCTACTGTATATAGCCTCTCTACTGCTATTATAGCCTCTCTACTGTATATAGCCTCTACTATACTCGTTAAGCTCTCTACTCCTACTGTATTTTCACTGTCTTTTTACTGTTGTATTTCTTTCTTTACTAATCTATTGTTCACCTAATACCTATTTTTTACTTAAAACTTGCACTGTTGGTTAAGGCTTGTAATAAGCATTTCCCTGTAAGGTCAAGGACCTGTTGTATTCGGCGCACGTGACAAATAAACTTTTGATTTGATTTGAAGCCAGAGAGGAGCAGCGCGTAAACTTCACTCCGTGAAGGGCGTGAGAGAAGGGAAACTAAGAGCGGAGAGTGTCACACACATTAGACCTACTGGAAGTGGCTTGCAGCTCGCTGAAAGGAAGGGCCAACACACTGGCAGCCCTGCACTGTTTGTGTGAGTCTATAACCCACCCACCCATTCAGACACAGGGTCCTCATAGTTCTGCCTCATGACACAGCAAAGAGTGGGGAAAATACCCCAGTCATTTATTAACTATCAGTCACACTAATGACCCAACCACTGCAGTAAATCTGCAAATAGGACACCACCAAAATCAGCTCATAATAAACTGTTGCAACATATCATTGATTTATGCTTGTTATTGCTGCTGTATACCCATAAAGAGAGAGGAGGGGGCTGGACGTCTCACTGTGGCCTCGGGGTGGAAGCCGTTGGGGGGGGAGGACTGTGGCTGCAGGTGGAGGCTGGTGTGTTGAGGGAGGGCTGTGGCTGCAGGTGGAGGCTGGTGTTGGGGAGGGCTGTGGCTGCAGGTGGAGGCTGTGTTGGGAGGGCTGTGGCTGCAGGTGGAGCTGTGTTGGGGAGGCTGTGGTGCAGGTGGAGGCGGTTGGGGAGGGACTGTGCTGCAAGTGGAGGCTGGGTGTGGGGAGGGGCTGTGGCTGCAGGTGGAGGCTGGTGCTGGGGGAGGGGCTTGCTGCTCAGGTGGAGGCTGGTGTTGGGAGGGCTGTAGCTGCAGGTGGAGCTGTGTTGGGGAGGGACTGTGGCTGCAGGTGGAGGCTGGTGGCTGGGGAGGACTGTGCTGCAGTGAGGTGGTCTGGGGAGGCTGTAGCTGCAGGTGGAGGCTGGTGTTGGGGAGGCTGTTGCGTAGGCTGGGGATTTGATCAAGCAACCTTTCGGTTACTGGCCCAACGCTCTAACCACTAGGCTACCTGCCGCCTGATCTCCCTCCCTGGGCAAGGTTAGGCTCAGGCCTATTGTCATTTAATCAAATATTTTTTGTATTTGATTTATTATGGATACTCATTAGTGCTCAAGCAGCAGCTACTCTTCCTAGTTTATTATGGATCCCCATAGTTCTGTTGCAAGGCAGCAGCTACTCTTCCTGGGGTTATTATGGATCCCCATTAGTTCCTGCCAAGGCAGCAGCTACTCTTCCTGGTTTATTATGGATCCCCATTAGTTCCTGCCAAGGCAACAGCTACTCTTCCTGGGGTTTATTATGGATCCCCATTAGTTCCTGCCAAGGCAGCAGCTACTCTTCCTGGGTTTATTATGGATCCCCATTAGTTCCTGCCAAGGCAGCAGCTACTCTTCCTGGGTTTATTATGGATCCCCATTAGTTCCTGCCAAGGCACAGCTACTCTTCCTGGGGTTTATTATGGATCCCCATTAGTTCCTGCCAAGGCAGCAGCTACTCTTCCTGGGGGTTATTATGGATCCCCATTAGTTCCTGCCAAGGCAGCAGCTACTCTTCCTGGGGTTTATTGTGGATCCCATTATTCCTGCCAAGGCAGCAGCTACTCTTCCTGGGGTTATTATGACCCCCATTAGTTCCTGCCAAGGCAACGGCTACTCTTCCTGGGGTTTATTATGGATCCCCATTAGTTCCTGCCAAGGCAGCAGCTACTCTTCCTGGGGTTTATTATGGACCCCCATTAGTTCCTGCCAAGGCAACGGCTACTCTTCTGGGGTTTATTATGGATCCCCATTAGTTCCTGCCAAGGCAGCAGCTACTCTTCCTGGGGTTTAAGTGTGGGATCCCCATTATGGTCCATGTAGCCCTGCCAAGGCAACGGCTACTCTTCCGGGGCTTGGGTGTTTGGTATGGATCCCGTCCTGTCCTGCAAGGCAACGGCTACTTCTCTGGGGGTTTATTATGGATCCCCATTAGTTCCTGCCAAAGCAGCAGCTACTCTTCCTGGGGTGTGTATATATGATCCCTTAGTTCCTGCCAAGGCAAACGCTAGGCTCTTCCTGGGTTCTATGTGATGGATCCCGATTAGCTTCCTGTTGTCTTCCTGGGTTCGGCAGAAAATCGAATGTCAGGCTGTGAGCGGATAGATTTTAAAACACACTGTGTGCCCTCAGGCCCTCCTCCACCGACTAGCCGACATATCTCAGTACTAACATGTGTAGTGGTATAGCATATGGTTATCATGTTGCTGCCGTCTTGTGTGTGTGTCGGGGTGTGCTCAGCTCATGTCCTCGCTGTTCCTAAAGGGGGATGTATCTTTTAAGAGAAATAAATCTATATCTACTGTACCAGGGATGATGAAATATACGTTATCCATCGCATAACTCAGTGCTGTGCAATAGTGAGATGTATCAGTCTTTAATATGTGGTTGTTGGCCTTCTGCCACGCTCGTGCAGACCCATAGTGTATGGCTGCCTGTTGGTTTGACAATAGACTTGGGACTGTGAAAAAGACCATGACTCCAGTATGTCTGCTTTATGCTGATGATAGTGTCTGAGCTGATGTGCTCAGTGTAACAGACCCTAGTGGACATTCAATGTGGGGTCCATGCATGGGTGTCTGAGTGTTGCTGCTAGTTTAGGACAGACAGCTAGGTGCATTCAACATGTCAATACCTTCATAAATACAAGTATTGAAGTCAAGTCTCCCTCCACTTTGAGCCAGAGAGATTGACATGACATATTAATGTTATCTCTCTGTGTACATTCAAGGCCAGCCTGCGCCTGTTCTGAGACAATTGCAATTGTCTAAGGTCTCTTGTGGACCTGACCACACGACTGAACAGTAGTCCAGGTGACTAAACTAGGCCTGTAGGACCTGCCTTGTTGATAGTTTGTTAAAAGTAGAGTTGCGCTTTTTATGGACAGACTATCAATATGTTTTGACCATGGAGGTCACATCCAGGGTTACTCCAAGCAGTTAGTGCACCTCAACTTGCTCAATTTCACAGTATTATAAGATGTAGTTGATGTTAGGGTTTATGAATAATTTGTCCAAATACAATGCTTTTAGTTTTGGAATATTTAGGACTAACATATTCCTTGCCACCCACTCTAAACTAACTATACTCTTGTTAAGTGTTGCAGTCATTTCAGTGCGACATCTGTAGTATGAGTCATCCACATACATAAACTCTGGCTTACTCAAGCCAGGGCATGACGTATAAAGAAAAAAAATAAGGGCCTAAACACTGCCCGTGGATTCTGATTCTACCCGGATTATATTGGAGAGGCTTCCATTAAAGAACACCCTCTGTGTTCTGTTAGACAGTAACTCTTTATTCACATTATAACAGGGGTGTAAAGCCATAAACACATACGTTTTTCCAGCAGCGACTATGATCAATAATGTCAAAAGCTGCACTGAAGTTCTAACAAAACAGCCCCCACAATCTTTTAAGCATTCATTTCTCTCAGTCAATCATCGTAATTTGTGTACATTTACATTTACATTTAACATTTAGCAGACGCTCTTACCAGAGCGACTTACAAATTGGGTAAGTGTAAGTGCTGTGCTTGTTGAATGTCCTTCTCTATAAGCATGCTGAAAGTCTGTTGTCAATTTGTTACTGTAAAATACCATTGTATCTGGTCAAACACCATTTTTCCCAAATTTTTACTAAGGGTTGGTAACAGGCTGATTGGTCGGCTATTTGAGCCAGTAAAGGGGGCTTTACTATTCTTAGGTAGCAGAATGACTTTTGCTTCCCTCCAGGCCTGAGGGCACACACTTTCTAGTAGGCTTAAAATGTGGCAAATATCGTCCACTATTATTCCTCAGTAATTTTCCACCCAGTTGTCAAACCACGGTGGCTTGTCATTGTTGACAGACAACAATAAATTTTTCACCTCTTCCACACTCTCTCTTTTTGTATGAATGAAACATCTGATTCAATGAATCATGGGAGTTTTTCCTAGCCACCGTGCTTCTACACCTGCATTGCTTGCTGTTTGGGGTTTTAGGCTGGGTTTCTGTACAGCACTTGATATATCAGCTGATGTACGAAGGGCTATATAAATACATTTGATTTGATTTGATCTGATTCAGTGAATGATGGAGCTGAGTTTGCCTTTTTCCCAAAATGTCATTTAAGGTGCTACAAAATCGTTTTAATATCATTCTGTACGTCTTTTATCTTTGTTTCATAGTGTAGTTTCTTTTTCTTTCTATTCAGTCTAGGTTACATGATTTCTCAATCTGCAATACGTTTGCCAATTTGTTTGTGTAGCCAGACTTACTTGCAATTCCTTTTGCCTCATCACTCTCAACTCCATTTTTTCAATTCCTCATCAATCCACAGGGATTAAACAGTTTTTACAGTCATTTTCTTAATGGGTACATGTCTATTGGAACCTGGAGGAATAAGCTATTTAATAAATGTGTCAAGTGCAACGTCTGTTTGCTCCTCATTACACACCACCGGACCAACAAATATTCTTTACATCAACAACATAGGAATCACTACAAAACGTATTGTATGACCTCTTATACACTATATTAGGCCCAGCCTTTGGAACTTTGGTTTTCCTAGATATGGCTACTATGTTGTGATCTCTACATCCTATGGATACTGCTTTTCAAGCACATTTCTTGCAGCGTTAGTAAAGATGTGATCAATACATGTTGATGATTTAACTCCTGTGCTGTTTGTAAATACCCTGGTAGGTGACTGATAACCTGAACCAGGTTCCAGGCGCTGGTTACAGTTTGAAGCTTTTTCTTGAGTGGGAAGCTTGATGAAAGCCAGTCAATACATAAATCACCCAGAACACATACCTCTCTGTTTATCACATACATTATCAAGCATTTCACACATTATCCAGATACTGACTGTTAACACTTGGTGGTCTATATCAGCTTCCCACCAGAATGGGCTTTAGGTGAGGCAGATGAACCTGTAGCCAATTACTTCAACAGTATTTAACATGAGATCCTCTCTAATCTTTACAGGAATGTGGTTCTGAATACAAACACAAACACCTCCACCTTTGCATTCTAATTTTCTTTCGATGTTATACCCTGATATTGTATACTGTATCAAAGGTATATCTAAGAGTGTTTCAGAGATAGTCAGAATATGAATGTCATCTGTTACAAGCAATTTATTGATTTCATAACCTTGTTTCTTAAGCCACATAATGTTAAAGTGGGCTATGTGAGCACTTTTCTTTCAGGGATGGCTTACTTGATTGTATTTCTTTACTGAGAAGCTTAGCAGAAGTGACATGCTCATGTTATTTATGTAAGTGCAGGTAAGCTGAACAACAGTGGACTTCCTCCTAGGGCACTTCCTCCTAAGATCACCTCTACTGAAAGGTATGTGGGTGTAGCCTGTGAAAGATTAGCCTGTGTACAATACTGCTCGAGTTCTCACAGGCCAGTTCTTCTTCTCTCTGCCTTGGAAATAGCACACATATCCCACATCCCTTCTGAAATAACATATCCCACAGCCCTTCTGAAATAACCTTTTCCACATCCCTTCTGAAAAAATATCCACATCCCTTCTGAAATAACATATCCCACATCCCTTTGGAATAACATATCCCTCAGCCCTTCTGAATAACATATCCCACATCCCTTCTGAAATAACATATCCCACATCCCTTCTGAAATAACATATCCCACATCCCTTCTGAAATAACATATCCCACAGCCCTTCTGAAATAACATATCCCACATCCTTCTGAAATAACATATCCCACACCCTTCTGGAAATAACATATCCCACATCCCTTCTGAAATAACATATCCACATCCCTTCTGAAATAACATATCCCACAAGCCCTTCTGAAATAACATATCCCACATCCCTTCTGAAATAACATACCCACATCCCTTCTGAAATAACATATCCACAGCCCTTCTGAAATAACATATCCCACATCCTTCTGAAATAACATATTCCACATCCCTTTGCTTGTTGGTGAGGATCAAATCAAATTAAATTTAGGCAATTGTGTTAAGTCATATCTCTCATATCTTAATGTGTTTCACTGTGTCCTTTCTAACCTACACCACAAATACCAGCAAAGCGACATTATGCTTGATCGTATATATACTGTATATATATATAGCGAGAGATTCAAACTGTCATTTTAATAGTTTGTGTTTGAAATCAAATCAAAGTTTGATTTGAAAAGGCCTGATACTATGTAGAAGTGTGTTTAGTGATGGTGGAAGGGACAGCTTAC
>NW_019944535.1:43474-45263 GCF_002910315.2 Salvelinus sp. IW2-2015 | reverse complement strand
ATATACAGTAGAGAGGCTATATACAGTAGAGAGGCTATAACAGTAGAGAGGCTATAACAGTAGAGAGGCTATGGTCCAACTTTTGGAAAACGAACACATGATGAACTACATGAAGATAGTCAAAACAAAGAGCATGTTACTTGTAAGGACATGTATTTGCTGTTCAGCATGACAAGTCTGCTTTTCTTCCTTCTCTACAAGAAGTCCTTAGGCACTGGTGTCTTTCTCCAGATGCCTTCTCTCTTCGTCACCAGTGTTGGGGAGTAGTAAACGACATGTAGTTGACTGGTAATTAAACTACATTTTGCAGTAGCTTGGTGGTAGCTAAACTCAATGCAAACCTAGCTAGTGTTTTCAGTAGTATTTTTTAACCATGTAGCAGTGTAGCTACTGGAATCAAACACACTTTGTTTTGCAAAAAAATAATATATATATATGTTTTTGGGGCATCAGACCTGCCTAATTTTCACTTGAAACATTGTATTTGTGTTTAATTGGCTGAATTACACATTCTATTAACCTCTGACTCCAGAGGGATCTGTTCTTGCAGTTTGTAGTCTATGACGGGTTTTTCACTAAGTAGTTTGGATGTAATGAACTACTTTTTTCAAAGCATCTTTACGTAACTAAACTATATATTTCTAAAGGCTAGCTTTAGTGCAGTTACACCTCTTCCAGTAGGAAGTAACTGGTAGCTTGGTAAACTACATTTTCAGAGTAGATTTCCCCAACACTGCTAATCACTACCTTTTGAGTAAAAAACATAAATTCCAAACAACATTTAATCCTTATTAAAAGTGAGATTGAATCACCAAATCCTTATCCGGACGATCAGAAACTCCGTTTTCAGTTTTTGAAAAACTCAATTGTAACATTTAAATGCTATCCGAATGAGGGAAATCCTATTAGATTACTTTAGGAAAAACTGGCCCCAGATCTAACGCTCTCTCTCCATTAACGTTGTTGTCACTCTAATCCAGTTTGTTAAGTGGTTGATTTGTTTAAAAAAAAACTCTTTAGGACTAATGAGTTAAATCAGGAATATGGTTCGTCGTTACATTCACATGATATGAATGACTTCACATGACTTGGTCGCCGACTAGGCTAGGAGAAAATAGGACTGTGGGAACGCTTCAATAACCCAACAATGTACAACTTCTAGCGATCTAAATGACACAATTAGCAGACACTCTGTTGCTGCTCACATATGGTAGTGTGGGCGATGGGTGTTGCTAAGTGACTACAAAGCGTTGACATTTGTTATTCTCTGAGGTGTTCTAGTATTGTAGGACAGACTTGTAGATTTTATAAGATTGTCTGCTATTTATAAATGTATTACAATTCATATTTTCAGAACTATATACTGTAGTATTCTCCACTTATATATATATATACACACACACACTGTCATTTCAGGCCTCCTCTTAGATGCTGTGATTTCAGCATGTCATTTCAGAGCTTCCATTCACACTGAGAGAGGCATTCAGTATGTCGTCTCAGACAGGCCTACTGTCATTTCAGAGCTTCCATCACCCTTTCCTATTCCCTGCCTGTCACACGGTAATATAGCTCTTGTCCTCCAGGGTGAATTGACGGCACACAAGTGCTTCCTCCAGCTGTTGACTTCACACACGTTAGCTCCTCCACACGTTAGCTCCTCCACACGTTAGCTCCTCCAGCTAGCCCCGTTAGCTCCTCCACGCGTTAGCTCCTCCACACGTTAGCTCCTCCACACGTTAGCTCCTCCACGCCTAGGTAAAAATAAAAGGGTAAAAAAATATATATATAA
>NW_019944535.1:40037-42744 GCF_002910315.2 Salvelinus sp. IW2-2015 | reverse complement strand
AAGTCAGTTAAGAACAAATTCTTATTTTCAATGACGGCCTAGGAACAGTGGGTTAACTGCCTGTTCAGGGGCAGAACGACAGATTTGTACCTTGTCAGCTCGGGGATTCGATCTTGCAACCTTTTGGTTACTAGTCCAACGCTCTAACCACTAGGCTACGCTGCCGCCCTAGCGGCATATAATAGTTTGATTTAAATGTTTACATGTTTTGCAAGAAGAATGATTTTCCTAATAATCATATTTACATGGACACATCTGAAATCAGGGAACGTGATTGGACATTGATAAATGCAGAAAATGGCCAATCAAAATAAAGGTTCTACCACAGAGACCATGTTCTTTTTGGGAAGCCTATTTGATTCTGACTTTATACCGTCAACACAGTCAACACCGTCAAACACCGTCAAACACCGTCAACACCGTCAAACACCGTCAAACACCGTCAACACAGTCAACACCGTCAAACACCGTCAACACCGTCAACACCGTCAAACACCGTCAACACTGTCACCACAGTCAAACACCGTCAAACACCGTCAACACCGTCAAACACCGTCACCACCGTCACCAGTCACCACCGTCAAACACCGTCAAACACCGTCAACACTGTCAACACTGTCAACACTGTCAACACCGTCAACACCGTCAACACTGTCAAACACCGTCAATACCGTCAACACCGTCAACATTGTCACCACAGTCAAACACCGTCAACACCGTCAACACTGTCAAACACTGTCACCACAGTCAAACACCGTCAAACACCGTCAAACACCGTCAAACACTGTCAACACTGTCAACACTGTCAACACTCTCAAACACTGTCAATACCGTCAACACCGTCATCACTGTCAACACAGTCAAACACTGTCACCACCGTCAAACMCCGTCAAACACCGTCAAACACTGTCAAMMMYGKYMAACACGGTCAACACCGTCAACACCGTCAACACCGTCAACACTGTCAACACTGTCAAGCCAGACAATGTGCGTTCTCCCTACTGTACTTCCACTGCAGCTGTATTAGTGAGTATTGCAAAGTGTTCCGATGAGCTTGTGTTGTTATGATCAGCAGCGTGTCTTTGTTTTAATATCGAGGAATATTTAACTTTCTTTGGTTGGTAGGAGTAACAACATGAAGTGATGCATGAGGCGGAAATAATGTCGACCTGAATTCAGCTATCACCTGGAAGACTGTCCTCTTTTCTCAGCAGAGGGGATGGGAGGAGAGAGGGGAGGAGAGAAGGGAGGAGAGAAGAGGGGATGGGAGGGGAGGGGATAGGAGGAGAGAGGAGAGCTTATGTGGGTCCTGGGGGGGGGACATTAGTATATACCTGATAACATTATGTGGGTCCTGGGGGGGGGGGACATTCAGCATATACCTGATAACAATTATGTGGGTCCTGGGGCCTGGGGGGGGGGGGGCATTCAGGATATACCTGATAACATTATGTGGGTCCTGGGGGCCTGGGGGGGGGGGGGGGGCATTCAGATATACCTGATAACATTATGTGGGTCCTGGGGGGGGACATTCAGTATATACCTGATAACATTATGTGGGTCCTGGGCCTGGGGGGGCATTCAGGATATACCTGATAACATTATGTGGGTCCTGGGGGGGGCATTCAGCATATACCTTGATAATCTATGTGGGTCCTGGGGGGGGGACATTCAGCATATACCTGATAACATTATGTGGGTCCTGGGGGGGGGACATTCAGCAAATACCTGATAACATTATGTGGTCCTGGGGGGGGGACATTCAGCAAATACCTGATAACATTATGTGGGTCTGGGGGGGGGGGACATTCAGCATATACTGATAACATTATGTGGGTCCCTGGGGGGGGGGGGACCATTCAGCATATACCTGATAACATTATGTGGGTCCTGGGGGGGGGGGGGACATTCAGCATATACCTGATAACATTATGTGGTCCTGGTGGGGGGGGGGGGACATTCAGCATAATACTGATAACATTATGTGGGTCCCGGGGGGGGGTTTGGGGGGGGGGGGACATTCAGCATATACCTGATAACATTATGTGGGTCCTGGGGGGGGGGGGGCATTTCAGCATATACCTGGTAACAATAGTTTGGCGTAACCTGCATTCACGTTTTCAGCTTGTTTTTGAAAGCCCCCATACCAAGCAAAGCAGGCAAAATCAAATGACACTGAATCAAGGTTGGGACAGGCTTTAATGTTAAATCCCTAGTGTTACGATATACACATTTTATTGTTTGCCATTTTAGAACGAATTTTTGCAGAAATAAGGTCTCCAGAAAGGGTTGATATAGGGACCACACAAAGATAAGTTACACTTGTTTTAGATTCAATCTCCTTGCCTGTAACAGTTTACAGGCCTAAAGCAATCTACGTTTTGTTCAAACAAAATCGATTCAGTTTTTCCAAATGTAGTGACAATTTGTTGTCAGACAACCAATCTCTAACAAAATGCATTTCCTTACTCAGGGTCTCCTCTATGTAAACTGTACCTTCCTGATACCAGTATGGCTGAGTCATTAGCTAAAGCAGGAGTTTGCACTCTACTGTATCTGGCATATCATTAACGTATAGAAGAAATTAGAGAGGTCCTAAAATGGATCCCTGTGGTATCTCACGGGATATTTATTTGGCCTCTGACAGAACATCATCAACATTACATACTTCTGTTCTGTTTTTTCAGCTTTAATTTAACCAGGTAGA
>NW_019944535.1:33231-40012 GCF_002910315.2 Salvelinus sp. IW2-2015 | reverse complement strand
AAGAGCAGGAGAGAAGAGGGGAGGAGAGAAGAAGAAGAGGGGAGGAAGAGGAGAAAGAGGGGAGGAGAGAGGAGAGAAGGGGGAGGACGAGAAGAGGGGAGGGGGGGGAGAGGAGAGAAGAGGGGAGGAGAGAAGAGGGGGAGGGGAGGAGAGAAGAGGGGGAAGGGGAGAGGAGAGAGAAGAGAAGAGGGGAGGAGAGAAGAGGGGGGAGGAGAGAGGGAGAAGAGGGGAGGAAGAGAAGAGAGGGGAGGGGAGGAGAGAGAAGAGAAGAGGGGAGGGAGATGTAGAGCGGAAGAAAAGGGGAGGAGAGAAGAGGGAGACTGAGGAGGGGAGGAGAAGAAGAGGGAGACGAGGCAGCCAGCAGCAGTAGAAGTATCAGCGGTGGCTTCAGTGGTGGCAGAGGGATAGTGGCTGGATTACATGGTGCTAGTAGAGCTGTGGTCTGGATGCGCACTGTCGTGGCTTTAGCACCCATGAGCTCCGTTCTGCCTCCGTACCGCTCACGTTCCGATCCGCTCCGTTCCGCTCCCGTTCCGCTCCGTTCCGCTCCATTCTGTTCCGTTCTGCTCCGTTCTGCTCCGTTCTGCTCCGTTTTGTGCTCCGTTACTGTTCACCCTCAACCCTCAGTCTTCAGTATGACTTATGTGACACAATAATTGAGTCTGGCCACATGCCTATAGAAGGCGCGCACACACACACAACACAACACACACACACACACACACACACACACACACACACACAACACACACACACACACACACACACACAACACACACACACACACAACACACACAACACACACATACACACACACTACACACACACACACACACACACATACACACAAAAAAACATTTTGAGGAATCTCGGAGTTTACCAATGATGACTGGACCAGGATGCAGGAAGTGAGTGAGAGACTTGGGGCTGTGTTCGGAACCAGTGAAACTAGCATCCCCAACGTGGGCATAGTGAGACGGCCTGGTAAAATACAGGCTCCCTGGTTTGCATGACTGCTTGTGCCTGGCTCTTGCACATCCGCGTGGTTAAGAATACAGGGCCTCGTGGTTTGGGATGACTGCTTGGTTCTAGGTCTCTGAACGGCGGTTTAAATTACAAGGTCACCTGGTTTGTTGATGACTGTGCTTTGGTGGTCTGTTGACGGCTCCTGGGAGTTTTCCCGGGTACGAAAGAGGACTTAGTTCCAGGACAGCCACCTCCTCACGCACGGGACACCTAGTTCAACGCACGTTCGATGCTCTATGCCTCAGGTGGCTGGTACGTTGGTAGGTAAGTGGCCGTCTTCCGCCCCACGCGGATGGGGAAGCTACCTGCCACAGCAAACATATAGTACCACCCTTAACCTTGTTTCCGGAAGTTCGACTGTGACAGAATTGACAACAACCTGGTCCAACTGGCAACCTAATCGCATGTGTATGAGCTGAATTCAGGAAAGGATGAAGGAGGCAGGGCTGTTTACACACCGTCCTCCGCCTGAAATGAGTCAGGTTACAGCTGGCATAACCATACACCCGTTGGTGTAATGCAACAATCCTAAACGACTCCCTGACAACAACTGTCCTTTTTGTGGGCTTCGTCCGCCTCGGCTGTAGCAAGCGGGGAAGTGTCGCTAAGAAATCCGGTGGGCTTCTGCAGGAGGGTGGTGGTCTGCGGTATGCAGAGGGGAAAGTTGGCTGCCTGCGGTGCTGTCCGGTAGCAAAGGTGAGAGTGCTAGTCCGTTTGCAGAAAGGTGGAGGGCCCTGTCCCGTGTGCAGAGGTGGTGGCTTGTCCGGTGCAGAGGGGGTGGCTGTCCGTGGCAGAGGAGGGGGCTGGTCAGGGTGGCCCCGGGTGCAGAGAGGTTGTGCTGCCCGTGCCAGAGGAGGCTCGCTGCCCTGTGCAGCAGGCAGAGTGAACGAGCTGTGCACTGGTGCATGCTGCCGCAGAAAGACGCGGTATGGTGCTTTCCGGTCTGCAGAGGTGGTGGCTGTCCGGTGCATGAAGGAGGTGTCTGTCCGGTGCAGAGGAGGTGGCTGTCCGGTGCAGAGGGGGTGGCTGTCCGGTGCAGAGGGGGTGGCTGTCCGGTGGGCAGAGGGCGGTGGCTGTCCGGTGCAGAGGGGGTGGCTGTCCGGTGGCAGAGGGGTGGGTCCGTGCAGAGGGGTGGCTGCCGGTGCAGAAGGGGGTGGCTGTCCGGTGCAGAGGGGGTGGCTGTCCGGTGTCAGAGGGGGTGGCTGATCCCTGTCATCTGTCACTATTGAATTGAATTTATTTTGGGCAACAGATACATATAAAACAAAATAACACAATGTGGACCCAGAGGATATCACTTGAAAGTATTCATTAAAAACGTATATTTCCAAAGTGGTCGTCGATAGTAAAGCAATAACATATATATGATTAAAAAGACAGAGACAAAATTACAAAAACAACCGTAAATACTGTACATACATTCATATTGACACTAAAAAGTGGCACTATTCACTTTACCCTAAAACTTAAAAATCAACCGTTTCACATTAAAACAATCTATTAATTAACCAATCATACCGATCCTTCACAATAATACACCTGACCAGCAGTAGGGGACACAAGGAAGCAGTGGACTGGTTTCCTCTTACTGAGACAAACCTTGTCCAAATGAAAACCTCTGCCTGCTTTTAAAAAGCTATTTTTACTTTTTTCATTTCCTTGATACTCTAAGGGAAGGCGCTATTCCTAAGAGTAATGCCTGCTCCTCGCAGTCCTGTTTACTATCGGGATTTTACAAACAAAAACACTTACTACTTGCTAGTGTGAATGTGTTGATGTTGATAGACCATATCCATGTGGTTTTTCAATATAACCTGGGGCACAATCATTTAAGATGTCAAACATATGATTAAATCGATCCACTCTGGTACTCCCAAGGCAACTAGCCCATCTCCCGGGACTCCTGTAGCCTGATGTGGGTCCTGGGGGGGGGGGGGGGGGGACATTCAGCATATACCTGATAACATTATGTGGGTCCTGGAGAGGGGGGGGGACATTCAGCATATACCTGAATACATTATGTGGTCCTGGGGGGGGGGGAGACATTCAGCATATACCTGATAAACATTATGGTGGTCCTGGGGGGGATTCAGCATATACCTGATAACATTATGTGGTCCTGGGGGGGGGACATCAGCATATACCTGATAACATTATGTGGGTCCTGGGGGGGGGGAGACATTCAGCATATACCTGATAACATTATGTGGGGTCCTGGGGGGGAACATTCAGCAATATACCTGATACATTATGTGGGTCCTGGGGGAGGGGGAACATTCAGCATATACCTGATAACATTATGTGGGTCCTGGGGGGGGGACATTCAGCATATACCTGATAACATTATGTGGGTCCTGGGGGGGGGGACATTCAGCAAATCCTGATAACATTATGTGGGTCCTGGGGGGGGGGGGGGGAGACATTCAGCATATACCTGATAACATTATGTGGGTCCTGGGGGGGGGGGACATTCAGCATATAACCTGATAACATTATGTGGGTCCTGGGGGGGGACATTCAGCATATACCTGATAACATTATGTGGGTCCCTGGGGGGGGGGGACATTCAGCATATACCTGATACACTTATGTGGGTCCTGGGGGGGGGGACATTCAGCATATACCTGATAACATATGTGGGTCTGGGGGGGACATTCAGCATATACCTGATAACATATGGGATCCCTGGGGGGGGGAGGAATTAGCATATACCTGATAACATTATGTGGGTCCCTGGGGGGGGGACATTCAGCATATACCTGATAACAATTATGTGGGTCCTGGGGGGGGGGACATTCAGCATATACTTGATAACATTATGTGGGTCCTGGGGGGGGGGAGGACATTCAGCATATACCTGATAACATTAATGTGGGTCCTGGGGGGGGGACATTCAGCATATACCTGATAACATTATGTGGGTCCTGGGGGGGGGGGGGGACATTCAGCATATACCTGATAACATTATGTGGGTCCTGGGGGGGGGACATTCAGCATATACCTGATAACATTATGTGGGTCCTGGGGGGGGGGGACATTCAGCATATACCTGATAACATTATGTGGGTCCTGGGGGGGGGGACATTCAGCATATACCTGATAACATTATGTGGGTCCTGGGGGGGACATTCAGCATATAACCTGATAACATTATGTGGGTCCTGGGGGGGGACATTCAGGCATATACCTGATAACATTATGTGGGTCCTGGGGGGGGGACATTCAGCATATACTGATAACATTATGTGGGTCCTGGGGGGGGGGGGGAACATTCAGCCATATACCTGATAACATTATGTGGGTCCTGGGGGGGGGGGACATTCAGCATATACCTGATAACATTATGTGGGTCCTGGGGGGGGGACATTCAGCATATACCTGATAACTTATGTGGGTCCTGGGGGGGGGACATCTCAGCAATATACCTGATAACATTATGTGGGTCCTGGGGGGGGGGGGACATGTCAGCATAACCTGAAATAACATTATGTGGGTCCTGGGGGGGACATTCAGCATATAACCTGGTAACATTAATGTTGGTCCTGGGGGGGGGGGAATTCAGCATATAAACTGGTAACACATGTGGGTCCTGGGGGGGGCCATTCAGTATATACCTGATAACATTATGTGGGTCTTGGGGGGGGGGGGCATTTCAGTTATATACCTGATAACATTATATGGGTTCCTGGGGGGGGTGGGGGGACATTCCGCATAATACCTGATAACATTAATGTGGGTCCTGGGGGGGGGGGGGACATTCAGCATATACCTGATAACATTATGTGGGTCCTGGGGGGGGGGGACATTCAGCATATAACCTGATAAACACCAGATCACCTTTATTTAACCAGGTAGACCAGATCACCTTTATTTAACCTGGTAAGCTAGTTGAGAACAAGTTCTCATTTGCAACTGCGACCTGGCCAAGATAAAGCAAAGCAGTTCGACACAAACAACAACACAGAGTTACACATGGAATAAACAAAACATACAGTCAATAATACAGTAGAAAAAAAGTCTATATACGGTGTGTGCAAATGAGTTAGGATAAGAGAGGTAAGGCAATAAATAGGCCATGGTGGCAAAGTAATTACAATATAGCAGTTAAACACTGGAATGGTAGAATGTGCAGAAGATGAATGTGCAAGTAGAGATACTGGGGTGCAAAGGAGCAAGATAAATAAATAAATACAGTATGGGGATGAGGTATTTGGATGGGCTATTTACAGATGGGCTATGCACATGTGCAGTTGGGCAGATAAGACCTAAACCAATTCACTGCTACATAATTTAGACCCATGAATTTCAGTTTCATCAGGAGAGTAACATGATCTACAGTGTCCAAAGCTTTCTGCAAGTCTAACATGACCATACCTGTATAGTTCCCTCTTCTCACTTTCCTGCTTAAAGTATCAGTGGAATGAGCTGAGCTAAAGCCAGACTGGAGTAAATAAAGAAGTTTGTGCTCGAGAAGGTATCCCGTCTGTGTCACGGCTGTTTGAAAGAGGAGGACCAAGGTGCAGCGTGGGTAAGCGTACATTTTCCTTTAATTACAAAAATGACGCCAGCAAAACAACAAACACTAGCAAAAACAAACCGTGAAGCTCAAAGACTATGTGCCCTAAACAAAGTCAGTTTCCCACAAAGACAGGTGGGGAAAAAGGGCTACCTAAGTATGGTTCCCAATCAGACACAACGATAGACAGCTGCCTCTGATTGAGAACCACACCCGGCCAAAAACAAAGAAATAGAAAACATAGAAATAAAGAAACTAGAATGCCCACCCTAGTCACACCCTGGCCTAACCAAAATAGAGAATAAAAACCTCTCTGGCCAGGGCGTGACAGTATCCCTCAAGTTGATTTAAAAACTAGTCTCTCAACAATTTTGGATAAGATGCTGAGGATTGACACAGGCCTGTAGTTTCCTGTATTTGTTTTACTGCTCTTGTGGAGATGAACCACCCCGGGGCTGTTTTGAGATCATTGGGTAATGTAGCACTACTAATAGAAAGGTTTATAATATGTGTTATCATTTTAGCAGTGACACGAGCATTATCCTTTATGAATCTTGCAGGAAGGTTATCCAGCTCAGTTGCTTTGTTTGTTGGTCGTTAAGCATAGTAGATTGGCAACGTTGTCCTCTGTTATCATACACAGCTCAAACAAATCATTTGTGATACCTTTGCTATGGTAAAAGTTGTTAATTAATGACTGACCTAGTGTCCAGAGAAGGTGGGTAACTTCTTAACCAGAGATGAGGCTATAGTGGTAAGAAATGTGTTCAAATAATATGCAATCATTGCCTGGACATAAAACAGCATCAATATCCAGGCCAATACTACAGGACTTTACCTTATGGGGAGTTTTTGAGCCAATGTCCTTTAAAATGTTCCACAGTTCACGAGGCTGATGTAAGTTGTCATTAGCGGCGTCTATATAATATTGGGATTTGGCCTTATCCATTTTTCCCTGACCGCTGTTTGATTCAAATGTGTGTGTGTGTGTGTGTGTGTGTGTGTGTGTGTGTGTGTGTGTGTGTGTATGCACGTGTTTTCCAGCTACACCATGCCACCGTGCCACCATGCCACCGTGCAGGCAGTAAATCAGAAGATTATTTGTTTTATGATCCCAGAGAGAGAAGAATTACCAATGATCTCAGAGCCATGGGAATGAAAGGTAATGGGCCAGCTGATTGGTGCATACTTCCAGCCCAAACCCACCTCCTTTATTATTCTACTATTACTGATAAAATA
>NW_019944535.1:31699-32692 GCF_002910315.2 Salvelinus sp. IW2-2015 | reverse complement strand
CAATTCCTGTTATAAGGATAAGTCAGAATGTAGTAAGGTTGAAGAGATGTTCCTGTATGTAAGGACTAAGTCAGATGTAGTAAGGTTGAAGGAGATCGTTCCTGTGAGTAAGACTAAGTCAGATGTAGATGAAGTTGAAAGGAGATCGTTCCTGTTGTAAGGACTAAAGTCAGTACGTTCCTGTTGTAAGGACTAAGTCAGATGTAGTAAGGTTGAAGGAGATTGTTCCTGTTGTAAGGACTAAGTCAGATGTAGTAAGGTTGAAGGAGAACGTTCCTGTTTGAGGAGGAAGCACTGGCGTAATGTAGATTCTCTGGACCTCCCGCAAGGTCCGTGTTGGAAACAGTGCCAGGGACATAAACCCAAGGTTTATGCAATTTGGATAAACTATCCCCCTTAAATTATAATGGTTGAGTTCCCCTGCTTAGACGTTGCGTGGATCAACCAATGGCTGCGTGCCACTTCATCGACTGTGCCGTCGGGCACCAGATTGATGTAACATGTGATGTGGTTAGCTGATACGTAAAATACCTATCCAGGCGTGTTAAGATCTAGCATGTGTCAGCAACGGAACGCGCCGACGCTCAATGTGAGCACAGACACCGGTGCAAAAAATATTGTGAAAGGAAATGCTAGTGTTAGCCAGTGATAGCTAGTGTTAGCTAGTGATAGCTAGTGTTAGCTAGTGATAGCTAGTGTTAGCCAGTGATAGCTAGTGTTAGCCAGTGATAGCTAGTGTTAGCCAGTGATAGCTAGTGTTAGCCAGTGATAGCTAGTGTTAGCTAGTGATAGCTAGTGTTAGCCAGGGATAGCTTGTGTTAGCTAGTGATAGCTAGTGTTAGCCAGTGATAGCTAGTGTTAGCCAGTGATAGCTAGTGTTAGCTAGTGATAGCTAGTATTAGCTAGTGATAGCTAGTGATAGCTAGTGTTAGCCAGGGATAGCTTGTGTTAGCTAGTGATAGCTAGTGATAGCTAGTGTTAGCTAGTGATAAC
>NW_019944535.1:24956-26554 GCF_002910315.2 Salvelinus sp. IW2-2015 | reverse complement strand
CACACACACACACACACCGTATCTGAAGCGAAGCCACAAACCACCAACCACAGTCAGCAGCGTCTGCAGCACAGCTTCTCTCTGACTGACTTCAAACATGAAGAAGCTGGAATAACATTTAGCTTGGGGTGTGTGTGTGGTGTGTGCGTGTTGTGTGTGTGTGTGTGTGTGTGTGTGTGTGTGGTGGGTGGCGATGGCTTCTCCCGACATGTCCCAGCTGCTGGCAGACTGATGTAATGTGAGGAAGAGAAGAGAGGATTTATTACAGGGCTATGTAGCGTTGAAAACCATAACCACACACACGTCGTCTTGGCTTTGTGTGGAAATAATACATCCAGGACGACAAGGTCTTTCTAAAACGAAGCTCTTTATTAGCTAGCTATAACGTGACTGCGGCCATGATGAACTGCAATGACCTCACGACCTGGGTGGTCTTAACCAATCATAGCGCACTATGAAATGACAGTGGAATGCCCCCAAAAAATGTAATTCACTATGTTGACACATATGAATATTACATCACCCTATATCACACATATTTTCAAGCTTTTCTTTTGAATTCATACTCTGTAGTTTGAACTCAAAGTAACTTACCATGTATACTACATCAACATAACAGACTCTGCAACAATGTTTCAACGTTCTGTTACTTTTAGAACCGACCTCATCAACATAACAGACTCTGTAACAATGTTTCAACTCGATGATTTTGACCATCCATCTATGAGGTGTTCGTTCCCAATTTTGCCGACGCACGCACCTCGTGTGCTCGTCTCTGTTTTCTGCTTACCAAACTTATACATGTACATGACTTAGCGGTGTTGAAACTGATTATTCTATCCTGCTAGAGCTTCTTGTGTATGTTTGTGAGTGGTGTTGGTTCTAATAGGTAGTATTGCAGGACCTTTGCGGTTTTGAGCCCTCATTGATTACGGTGAATTGGAGCTTGAAAAACAGTGTGGTTATCACGGAGATCTGTTATGTTGATGAGGGTTGGTTCTAAAGTGACAAGCATCTTGAAACAGCCACTGTATACAGAGCCTCTTACTAGTTGATGTAGGGGTTGGTTCTAAAAGTAACACAGTAACGTGAAACATTGTTACAGAGTCTGTTAGTTGATAGGTTGGTGGCTAAAAGTAACAGAACGGTGTGAAACAGTATGTACAGAGGGTCTGTTTGATGTGTATTGAGAAGTTGGTTCTAAAACGAGTAACAGAACGGGTTGGCAAACCCTCATTGTTACCAGAGTGCTGTTTATTGGGCTGTCTCTTTCGTATTTGAGCTTGGGTTCTAAATGGGAGATACAACCAACCACGTCGTTGGAAACAGGTTGTGTTATTCAGTAGAGGTTTGGCCTATGTCTGGCTAAGGACATAGATTGGGGTCCTGTCCCAGGTTAATGTTGAATGAGATTAGAGGTTCTGCAAGGGCTTTCCTAACAGTACAGAAACGCGTGTTTGAAACATTTGTGGTTACTAGTGCGAGTTTATTCTGCTTGATATAGTTTGGATACGACCTTCATGGTTTCGGGCACTAGCTTATAAGGAATATAGGGTTAAGAGACGTCTAGGCGCTGATTGTTGACAGGAGTCCTTTGT
>NW_019944535.1:18861-19879 GCF_002910315.2 Salvelinus sp. IW2-2015 | reverse complement strand
ACCTCATCAACATAACAGACTCTGTAACAATGTTTCAACGTTCTGTTACTTTTAGAACCAACCTCATCAACATCTCAGCTTGTCACTGTAACGATCCAATATCAAAACGTTTCAAGTTAACTTTTCAATGACAACTTGACGGTCTGGAACTCTGTTAGAGCAGCGATCCGCCTACACCCCCTTTGACATTTCACAGGTCTAGGACAGCGCTAGGCTTGACCTCTCTTCCTGACCTTGTGTGGTATGAAGCTGATCATGCTTCCGTGTCTGTCAACAGGTCTTGTGTGTGGCCTTGCAGATAAGTATGGTGTGTGTTAAGTCCATGGCGTCATCTCGGCAGTGTGTTGTTCTGGCATGCTCAGTTGGTGATGACCACCACTCCTTCTGCAGTGGAGCGGACGTGATATGAACGTGATACGGGGCGGCAGCGTAGCCTAGTGGTTAGAGTGTTGGACTAGTAACCGAAAGGTTGCGAGATCGAATCCCCGAGCTGATCGTTCTGCCCCTGAACAAGGCAGTTAACCCACTGTTCCTAGGCTGTCATTGTAAATAAGAATTGGTTCTTAACTGACTTGCCTAGTTAAATAAAGGTTAACTAAATATGAACGTTCAGTGTCAGCTGGCTGGATGGTTGACTGCTGGGTGATTGAAAGACGAACGGTGGCGGTGGCGGTAAAGCACCTAATTTATGAAAGTTGCCAATCGCAATATAAAGTCAAGAGAAGAAAAAGCCTGGAAGGAGGAGAGATGACTAGAAACGATTCGGTTCACCGTTTTATGTGTGGATTAATTGTCGGAGAAGAGGACCTTGTGCATTTCAGGTAAAATAACAAAACAGCAGGGATACCTCATGCTGTCTGTCTGCTCTGACTGGTTGACTGGCTGACTAGTTGACTGGCTGACTGGTTGACTGGCTGGCTGACTGGTTGACTGACTGGCTGGCTGATTGATTGACTAGCTGGCTGACTGGTTGACTGGCTGGCTGACTGACTGGCTGGCTGACTGGTTGGCTGGCTGG
>NW_019944535.1:0-18333 GCF_002910315.2 Salvelinus sp. IW2-2015 | reverse complement strand
GCTGGCTGGCTGATTGACTGACTGACTGACTGGCTGGTTGACTGACTGGTTAACTGGCTGGCTGACTGGTTGACTGACTGGCTGGCTGACTGACTGGTTGACTGACTGGCTGGCTGTGTGGGTGCAACCAGTGTGCGACCAGCGCGCGACCAGTGTGGGTGCAATAAATGAATAATATAGATTTCTAAATGTATTTTGCAAAACGTCGTCAGCCTGTTATAGTTAACACAAGCTCTGTAGCTCATACCAATACAATCCTTATAGCCAGAGGGCTAACACGCACTATCAAACATTACGCTGATACTATCTACTTTCATCTCTTTAATGTTTGATGGTATTTGTTTGAAAGCAAAAGCAACAAGTATGTAATTATTACCTAATTAAGATGCTAAAGCACACACACAGTGAATGCACACACACCTCATTATCATCTTGAGGAAGAGCATTGATCATCTAACAACCAATTAGCACAGTGTTACCGTTAGCGACGGGTGTGGACATAACATCCCAAGCTAATTCCTTCCTGTGTGTGTGTGTGTTTGTGTGTGTGTGTGTGTGTGTGTGTGTGATGATACAACACAATATATTCCAGAGCTGTTAGAGAAATGAAACAGTCGGTATAGCTGGTGCTGCTGCTGCTGCTTATGCCCAGGAGGATTCAACATCTAGTCTCGAGGCTCCACACGGCACACCATATATAATGCATCACTTTTGACCAGGACCCACAGAGAATAGACTGCTACTTGGGATGCAGCCCCCAGTCAGTGTGCCACACTCTGTGCCCATATGGCACAATCATAGTGTCGCTAGTTGGCAGCAAGCCAGAGGGAGGTGAGGATGGCAGCCAGGTGGCAGGAGACAATCTGGGAGGGACGGACGGACGGACGGACGGACGGACGGACGGACAGACGTACAGTACAAGAAACTCGGTATAGAGGAGATGGACCTACTGGTTGCCCTCTAAATTACAAACAGCTGGTAGTCCCATCCACCACACTACCAGGTGTGAAACAGGGAAGAGACTCAGGGGTATGCTAATCTGGTATAGAGCAGACTTAACCCACTATATTAAATTTGGTTATAAATAAATAAGGAAATAGTCTCAACAGAAGAAAAAAATCCCCCTATGTGCTACCTATATCCCCACACTAGAATCACTTCCCTTTAATGAAGACAGCTTCTCCATCCTGGAGGGGGAAATCAACCATTTCCACACTCAAGGACATGTACTAGTCTGTGGNTGTGTGTGTGTGTGTGTGTGTGTGTGTGTGTGTGTGTGTGTGTGTGTGTGTGTGTGTGTGTGTGTGTGTGTGGTTATTCGGTAAATTCAGGGATCATCAACTAGATTCAGCCACGTGGGATGATTTTGTTCTTGGCTGGCCGAGGGGCCGGAACATATTTACTAAGAACTTGTATACTGCAAATTGACCGCAGGAATCTCAAACAGATATAGTTTTTGACTAAAACATTTTAATTTTCAAACATTGCTTACATTTGTATACGATCACATATACAATACATTCAGAAAGTATTCAGACCCCTTGACTTTTCCCACATTTTGTTAGTTTACAGCCTTATTATAAAATGGGTTAAATAAAAAATAAATCCTCAGCAATCTACACACAATACCCCATAATGACATCACAATACCCCATAATGACATCACAATAGCCCATAATGACATCACAATACCCCATAATGACAAAGCGAAAACAGGTTTTTAGACATTTTTGCAAATGTATTAAATAAATGTATTATGTATTTATTTACATAAGTATTCAGACCCTTTGTTGTGAGATTCAAAATTGATCTCAGGTGCATCCTGTTTCCATTGATCATCCTTGAGATGTTTCTACAACATGATTGGACACCTGTGGTAAATTCAATTGATTGGACATGATTTGGAAAGGCACACACCTGTCTATATAAGGTCCCACAGTTGACAGTGCATGTCAGAGCAAAAATCAAGCCATGTGTCGTGGCTTTGGCATCATTAAACTGAAGACTTATTTATCAAATAACTCTCTGTAATTATTATTACACGATTAAACTGATTAATCATGTAACTGTAATTAACTAGGAAGTCGGGGCACCAAGGAAAATATTCAGATTACAAATGTATAATTTTCCTAATATAACTTTCAGATATTTTAATATCTGATCAATTCGTCTTCTGATTAATTAATTATTCTTTACCTCACGTTAGTCTCATTCCAAACGTCGTAAATTGTAAATCTGCACGAAACCCAGTCTTCACTATGAGTCATCCATACATCAATTGTCTTAAATAATTTATTTACTAACTAAATAATCACGGAAATGCACAAACAAACAGTAGATATAGTTACAAGGAAATGATAGCAGAGTTTCCCTTGTGGGCTGAACCGGCATGGCGGCTTGGTGGACAAAAGGGAAGTGGGGGTCGACTGAGATAAAAGACACTACAAAGTTGATAATTCTAACAATTGAAATGCTAATCCTTTGCACATGAACGCTCACTCATTCGGGAATAATTGCAATCAATATATATATTTACGCTCAGTGTGTCTGTTGGAAAGTTCGTTTCTGTTGGAGAGTTTGTCGTCCCTTTCTCTCTCCGCCTTGGTTAGAATGGATAGTTCAGAGTAACATTCAGCAATGTCGTTATAGAATAGATGTTTCGGCGGTTGTCAGTCTTCGCGTTGAATGATACCGAATTCCTAGCTGCAGACTAGTAATTAGTATCAAAGATTTGTTCTTATTCTGCCGGTTCGATAGTCTCAGAGTTTAACCACGTGGTATGGTTAAGCATTCAGCAATGGGCTCAAACCTTAGCCCTCTCGTAATTGAGAGAAGCATGGTCTGAAGATCAATTCCCAAGGTGGGGTTTATATTCGGAAGAGCAGAAAGGGGCGGTCCCATGACGCCAGATCAATGTCTGCGCTCATGGGGCAGGCCCATGACTCAGTTAAACTTCAAAGGGAATTGGAGTTTCCTTCATTAAACAGTTTAAAATCACATTATATAATTTCACAAATAGTTTCATCTTTACTCATTCATTTTATACAACAATTAGATGCAACCCTCACAACTGAGACTCTTGTATAAACAGGGTTATGGTAATGTGGCTGTATTGTCTCTCATGAGTTTCACAGAATTGTACCAAACGGACCAGTTCGTAGCTATTTCACCGACCTTTTATACATTCTCCAGAACATGAATATTGTTCAGTTCTCAAGTTCTGTGAGGTGGAAGAAATTCCTTTGTTCCCTCTATGAAAACTCACTCTCTCTCTCTATACTGTCTGGCCATGAGGAAGAATCTCCTCCAGGAATTTATGACCTGCCTAACAGCAGCCTGGGTGTAGGAGAGAGAGAGAGAGAGAGGGGGATGGTGCTCGCTGTACCCAAAGAGGGCAACGTCATGACACATGATGTCGAAGGAATTGTCTGTAGAGCTCCGAGACAGGATTGTGTCGAGGCACAGATCTGGGGAAGGGTACCTAAAAATGTCTGCTGCAGCTGGCCTACCCCAGAAGACTCAAGGCTTTAATCACTGCCAAAGGTGCTTCAACGAAGTACTGAGTAAAGGGTCTGAATACTTATATACATTTTTATTTTGAATACATTTGCAAAAATGTCTAAAAACCTGTGTTTGCTTTGTCATTATGGGGTAATGTGTGTAGATTGATGAGGGGGAAAAAAAGATGTAATACATTTTAGAAACAAGGCTGTAAAATGTGGGAAAAGGTCTCAGGGTCTGAATACTTTCTGAAGGCTCTGGGATTTACTTTGGAACAGATTTCCCACGTTAAAACCACTAGGAGCTGATTTGCTGGTGTTTTTACAGTATTTTATGTCCAACAGAAAACTTGGGGGGGCCGCCAGTTGGGCAACCCTGGGTTAATGGTTACCGCTGAAGACACATTTCTGTCTGGTGTGGATTAATAAAGTATCGTTCTTCTCAGTCAACAGGGAGCGGAGCGGAGCAGGAACGGGGACAGGGTCTGGGACAGGGTCTGGGACGGGGTCGGGGACAGGGTCTGGGACGGGGTCTGGGACGGGGTCTGGGACGGGGTCTGGGATGGGGTCTGGAACGGGGTCTGGGACTGGGTCTGGGACAAGGTCGGGGAGGACACTGTCCCACTGCCTCCTGTCTGCAGAGAACGACATCTTCAGAGTCCCCTGGGAGGATGTCGTACACCCTCAGTTCATTAACAGACCCACAGCCATGGTMGCTGCGCCTATTAGGGTCCCTACKAAGGGAGAYGGGGACGGGGGGAGGGAACAGGAGGTCTTCAAGCCTTCGGATAGGGCCAGATGCATTTTGATTGACACATCCACGGCCCAATGTGGAGAGAGTAAGGAGGTGAAGCTCCTCCCACGTTTGAGACAGCCTATCGAGACCAGTGACGATGGTCAACAACTCCTGCAGCTCTGTCGCCGCTGGTATGTACAAGTCAATGGTAGGCTCGAGGGGACTCCTATGGTAGGTACACCTATAAGCTCATCTCTTGGCAGTACACTGTAGACTACTTTATCACTGACCTCAACCCAGAGTCTCTCAGAGCGTTCACAGTCAGCCCACTGACACCCTATCAGACCACAGCAAAATTACAGTCTACTTGAACAGAAGCAATACTCAATCATGAGGCATCAAAGCCAAAGGAACTGAGTAACATAAGAAATGCATAGATGGAAGGAATGCAGTTTGGAAACCTACCAAAAAACAATTAGGCAACAGCAAATCCAATCCCTTTTAGACAACACTTCCTGGGTAAACGTTCCACTGCAATAGTGAAGTGTAAACTTGGCAAGTAGAAAATCTTAACAGTATATTTGACCTCTCAGCTTCCTATCAAATCTAAAAATCTCAAATAGAAAACCAAAGAAAATGAACAACAATGACAAATGGTTTGATGAAGAATGCAAAATCTAAGAAATAAATTGAGAAACCTGTCCAACCAAAAACATAGAGACCCAGAAAACCTGAGTCTACCCTTCACTATGGTGAATCACTAAAACAATACCAGAAAACACTACGGAAAAAGAAGGAACAGCATGTCAGAAATCAGCTCAATGTAATTGAAAATCCATAGACTCTAACCAATTCTGGGAAAATTGGAAACACTAAACAAACAACAACACGAAGAATTATCTATCCAAAATGGAGATGTATGGGTAAACCACTTCTCCAATCTTTTTGGCTCTTATAACAAAGAATAAAGAGCAAAAACATATACATGATCAAATACAAATACTAGAATCAACTTATTAAAAACTACCAGAACCCACTGGATTCTCCAATTACCCTGAATGAGTTACAGGACAAAATAAAAACCCTCCAACCCAAAAAGGCCTGTGGTGTTGATGGTATCCTTAATGAAATGATCAAATACACAGACAACAAATTCCAATTGGCTATACTAAAAACTCTTAACATCGTTCTTAGCTCTGGCATCTTCCCCAATATTTGGAACCAAGGACTGATCACCCCAATCCACAAAAGTGGAGACAAATTTGACCCCAATAACTACCGTGGAATATGCGTCAACAGTAACCTTGGTAAAATACTCTGCATTATCATTAACAGCAGACTCGTACATTTCCTCAATGAACACAATGTACTGAGCAAATGTCAAATTGGCTTTTTTACCAAATTACCGTACAACAGACCATGTATCTCACCTACACACCCTAATTGACAACCAAACAAACCAAAACAAAGGCAAAGTCTTCTCATGCTTTGTTGATTTCAAAAAAGCCTTCGACTCAATTTGGCATGAGGGGCTGCTATACAAATTGATGGAAAGGGTTGTGTGGGGTAAAAACATACGACATTATAAAATCCATGTACACAAACAACAAGTTGTGCGGTTAAAATTGGCAAAAAACACACACATTTCTTCACACAGGGTCGTGGGGTGAGAACAGGGATGCAGCTTAAGCCCCACCCTCTTCACATATATATCAACGAATTGGCGCGGGCACTAGAACAGTCTGCAGCACCCGTTCTCACCCTACAGAATCCGAAGTCAAATGTCTACTGTTTGCTGATGATCTGGTGCTTCTGTCACCAACCAAGGAGGGCCTACAGCAGCACCTAGATCTTCTGCACAGATTCTGTCAGACCTGGGCCTGACAGTAAATCTCAGTAAGAACCAAATAGGTGTTCCAAAAAAGGTCCAGTCACAGGACCACAAATTCCATCTAGACACCGTTGCCCTAGAGACACACAAAAAACTATACATACCTCGGCCTAAACATCAGCACCACAGGTAACTTCCACAAAGCTGTGAACGATCTGAGAGACAAGCAAGAAGGGCATTCTATGTGCCATCAAAAGGAACATAAATTTCAACATACAATTAGGATCTGGCTAAAAATACTGAATCAGTCATAGAGCCCATTGCCCTTTATGGTTTTGAGGTCTGGGGTCTCACCAACCAAGATTTCACAAAATGGGGCAAACACCAAATTGAGACTCTGCATGCAGAATTCGCAAAAATATCCTCCGTGTACAACGCAGAACACCAAATAATGCATGCAGAGCAGAATTAGGCCGATACCCACTAATTATCAAAATCCAGAAAAGAGCCGTTAAATTCTACAACCACCTAAAAGGAAGCGATTCCCAAACCTTCCATAACAAAGCCATCACCTACAGAGAGATGAACCTGGAGAAGAGTCCCCTAAGCAAGCTGGTCCTAGGGCTCTGTTCACAAACACAAACACACCCCACAAAGCCCCAGGACAACAGCACAATTGACCCAACCAAATCATGAGAAACAAAAAGATAATTACTTGACACATGGAAAGAATTAACAAAAAAACAGAGCAAACTAGAATGCTATTGGCCCTAAACAGAGAGTACACAGTGGCAGAATACCTGACCACTGTGATTCGACCCAAACTTAAGGAAAGCTTTGACTATGTACAGACTCAGTGAGCATAGCCTTGCTATTGAGAAAGGCCGCCGTAGGCAGACATGGTCTCAAGAGAAGACAGGCTATGTGCACACTGCCCACAAAATGAGGTGGAAACCGAGCTGCACTTCCTAACCTCCTGCCCAATGTATGACCATATTAGAGACACATATTTCCTCAGATCACACAGATCCACAAAGAATCGAAAACAAAACAATTTTGATAAACTCCCATATCTACTGGGTGAAATTCCACAGTGTGCCATCACAGAAGCAGATTTGTGACCTGTTGCCACAAGAAAAGGGCAACCAGTGAAAAAACACAACACCATTGTAAATACAACCATATTTATGCTTACTTATTTAACTTGTGTGCTTTAACCATTTGTACATTGTTACAACACTGTATAATATTAATATGGACACTCGTAAGTCTTTATTGTTTGAAACTTCTGTATGTGTAATGTTTACTGTTAATTCGTTTTGTTTGTTTCACTTTTGTGTATTGTTCTCATTGCTTTGGCAATGTTAACACATGTTTCCCATGCCAATAAAGCCCCTTGAATTGAATTGAATTGAATTGAGAAGAAGAGAGAGAGAGAGGAGAGAGAGACAGAGAGAGACAGAGAGAGAGAGAAAGAAGAGAGAGAGAGAGAGAGACAAGGAGGAGGAAGAGAGAGGGAGAAGAGAGAGAGACAGACGAGAGACAGAGAGAGATGACAGAGAGAGAGCAGAGAGAGAGAGAGACAGAGAGACAGAGACAGAGAGAGAGACAGAAGACAGAGAGAGAGAGACAGAGACACAGAGGAGAGAGAGAGAGCAGACAGAGAGAGACAGCGAGAGAGAGAGAAGAGAGAGAGAGAGAAGAGAGGAAGAGAGAGAGAGAGAGAGAGAGAGAGAGAGAGAGAGAGAGAAGAGACGAGGAGAGAGAGAAGAACAGAGAGAGAGAGACAGAGAGAGAGAGACAGAGAATATTTCTTTCCCAAAATTATAATTCAATACAAAGAATTTGAAACTATAAAATGTTGAGAAGTGGAGAAGGAGGAGTTGGAGAGAAGGCGGAGAGGAGTCATTCAGGCCAACATGCCATTGGTGACTGCTAAACAGGAGTGACTGCTAAACAGGAGAAGTATTTGCAGGACTAAAAGGGACAAAATGGCAGGGGGTAAGCAGCAGTGCAGAACGGAGGATGGTGGATGATTATGGGGATGAAGGAGATGAAGGAGGGATGAGGGAGATGAAGGAGGGAGATATATGTTCCTGTCTCTTCTTTCTCTTGGGGCTCAGTAGCTGAGTGGTTATCCTCCTCTTCCTCCTGCTCCATCTCCTCCTCGCCTCTCGTCCTCCGGTCTCTCGGTCTCTGATTCAGTGGAAGGTGTGTCTATGTCCTCTGTGGTGTGTAGTGTGGTTGGTGCAGTGGCAGTGGGAGTGGGGGTAGTGTACGAGAGTCTCGGTCAGAGCGTTCAGTCCCTGGCCTCTCCTTGGGGAGTGTCTGATTGGCCTGTGGAGGCCTTGGAGCATCATGGTGAGGTTCTGTCTCACTGGTGCCAACACAACTGTAAGGTGTCAATATGTGACCCCTCTCCTCTGTCTCTGTCCTGGTTTCTGAACCACTATCCCTCTCTCTGTCTCTGTCCTGTTCTGAACTACTATCCCTCTCCTCTGTCTCTGTCCTGGTTTCTGAACCACTATCCCTCTCCTCTGTGCTCTGTCCCTGGTTTTCTGAACCACTATCCCTCTCCTCTGTCTCTGTCCTGGTTTCTGAACTACTATCCCTCTCCCTCTGTCTCTGTCCTGGTTCTGAACCACTATCCCTCTCTCTCTGTCTGTCCTGGTTCTTGAACCACTATCCCTCTCCTCTGTCTCTGTCCTGGTTTCTGAACCACTATCCCTCTCCGTCTGTCCTGTCCTGGTTTCTGAACCACTATCTCCTCTCCTCTGTCTCTGTCCTGGTTTCTGAACCACATCCTCTCCTCTGTCTCTGTCCTGGTTCTGAACCACTACTCTCTCTGTCTCGTCTGGTTTCTGAACACTATCCCTCTCCTCTGTCTCTGTCCTGGTTCTGAACACTATCCCTCCGTTCCTCTCCACTCGTCTCATCCACCCTCCACTGTTCGTGTCTCTTCCGGGAGTCTGTCTGTCTCCTCACTGTGAACAGTGCTGTCTTCCTGACTGAGGGACTCTTCCCTCTCCACTATACTGGTGTGACTGGGTTAAAACCTCCTGGCTGTCAGTCTGAGGGTGACTGAGGGACTCTCCCCTCTCCACTTATACTGTGTGACTGGGTTAAAACCTCCTGGCTGTCAGTCTGGGGTGACTGAGGGACTCGTCCTCTCCACTATACTGTGTGACTGGGTTAAAACCTCCTGGCTGTCAGTCTGGGGTGACTGAGGACTCGTCCCTCTCCACTATACTGTGTGACTGGGTTAAAACCTCCTGGCTGTCAGTCTGGGGTGACTGAGGGACTCCTCCCTCTCCACATACTGTGTGACTGGGTTAAACCTCTGGCTGTCAGTCTTGAGGGTGACTGAGGGACTCTCCCTCTCCACTATACTGTGTGACTGGGTTAAACCTCCTGGCTGTCAGTCTGGGGGTGACTGAGGGACTCGTCCCTCTCCACTATACTGTGTGACTGGGTTAAAACCTCCTGGCTGTCAGTCTGGGGTGACTGAGGACTCGTCCCTCTCCACATATACTGTGTGACTGGGTTAAAACCTCCTGGCTGTCAGTCTGGGGGTGACTGAGGGCTCTCCCTCTCCACTATACTGTGTGACTGGGTTAAAACCTCCTGGCTGTCAGTCTGAGGGTGACTGAGGGACTCTCCCCTCTCCACTATACTGTGTGACTGGGTTAAAACCTCCTGGCTGTCAGTCTGGGGGACTGAGGACTCTTCCCTCTCCACTATACTGTGTGACTGGGTTAAAACCTCCTGGCTGTCAGTCTGAGGGTGACTGGAGGACTCGTCCCTCTCCACTATACTGTGTGACTGGGTTAAAACCTCCTGGCTGTCAGTCTGAGGGTGACTGAGGGACTCTCCCCTCTCACTATACTGTGGTGACTGGGTTAAAACCTCCTGGCTGTCAGTCTGAGGGTGACTGGGAGACTCTCCTTCTCCACTATACTGTGTGACTGGGTTAAAACCTCCTGGCTGTCAGTCTGAGGTGTACGAGGGACTCTCCCCCTCCACTATACTGTGTGACTGGTTAAAACCTCCTGGTTGTCAGTCGGGGATCAGAAAACCCTGATAAGGCGGTGCCGTCACACACTGACCAGTGAGACTCAGACACACGCTCAGAGACACGTTGTGTTCGCCTCTGGAGACGAGCAGAATTACCTTCTGTACGGTCTGACGTTGTCCTCTCACCGCTGGGGAGGTGGGGGTTGGGAGCTGGGGCCGTTGGGAGCTGGGCGTTGGGGTGGGCCGTTGGGGTGGGCCGTTGGGAGCTGGGGCCGGGGGAGGTGGGGCCGTTGGGGAGCTGGGGCCGTTGGGAGCTGGGGCCGTTGGGGAGGTGGGGGCCGTTGGGGTGAGGACAGGGTAAAACTCGTCGTTGTTCAGGTTTTCCTCGATGAGTCTGGAACACACCATGGACTGGGAGAAAGTGCTGCTTTTCACTGGGGCCTGAAAGGGCTGGCGGGGTTGCTTTGGGGCGTGTTGGGTTGGGTGTAAAGGTTGAAGGGGTGTGTCTGGTATGGGATTGGGGTGTGTGTTGGGGTGTGTGGGTGTGTGGGGTGTGTGTTGGTGTGTGTTGGGGTGTGTGTTGGGGTGTAGTCCGGGGTTCATGCCGGTTCCTGTAGTTCAGACTAATAGACTGTGTTAAGGATCCTTTCTGAGGAGAGAAGCGTGGTGGACTGATCTCTTCCAGTTCAACGTACTCTCCCTCAGCGTCCGAGTCCTCTTCTACTGCGATGTCAAACCTTTTAANCAAAGAGAGAGATGCTGTCAGTCTGAGGGTGGAACTGAGGGACTCGTCCCTGCTCCAACTATCTACTGTGTGACTTGGGTTAAAACCTCCTGGTTGTCAGTCTGGGGGTGACTGAGGGATCTTTCCCTCTACCACTATACTGTGTGACTGGGTTAAAATCCTGGTTGTCGTCTGAGGGTGACTGAGAAACTCTCCTCCCTCTCCACTATACCTGTGTGACTGGGTTAAAACCTCGCTGGCGTGTCAGTCTGAGGGTGACTTGGAGGGACTCTCCCTCTGCCACTATACTGTGTGACTGGGTTTAAAACTCCTGGCTGTCAGTCTGGGGTGACTGAGGGACCTTCCCTCTCCTCCCACTATAATCTGTGTGACTGGGTTAACAACCTCCTGGCTGTCAGTCTCGGGGTCAGAAACCGCCTGATAAGGCGGTCGTCACACACTGGACCAGTGAGACTAGACACACGCTCAGAGACAGCGTTTGTGTTTAGCCTCTGGAGACGAAGCAGAATTCACCTTCCTGTAGCGGTCTGACGCTGTCCTCTCTACCGCTGGGGGAGGTGGGGGCCGTTTGGGGAGCTGGGGGGCCGTTGGGGAGCTGGCGGGCCGTTGGGGAGGTGGGGGCCGTTGGGGAGCGGCCGTTGGGGGCTGGCGTTGGGGAGCGTGGGGGCGGTTGGGGAGGTCTGGGGGCCGTTGGGGTTGGGCGGAGGATACAGGTGTAAAACTCGTCCGTTGTTCAGGTTTTCCTCGATGAGTCTGGAACAGCACCATGGACTGGGAGAAAGTGCTGCTTTTCACTGGGCCTGAAAGGGCCTGGGCGGGGGTTGCTTTGGGGGCGTGTTGGGTTGGGTGTAAAGGTTGAAGGAGGTGGGTGTGTTGGGTGTGTAATTGGGGTGTGTATTGGGGTTGTGTTGGGGGTGTGTGTTGGGGTTGTGGTGGTTGGGGTGGTGTGTTGGGGTGTGTGTTGGGGTTGTGTTGGGGTGTAGTCCGGGGTTCATGCCGGTTTCTGTAGTCAGACTAATAGACTGTGTTAAGGATCCTTTCTGAGGAGAGAAGCGTTGGTGGACTGATCTCTTCCAGTTCAACGTACTCTCCCTCAGCGTCCGAGTCCTCTTCTGCTGCGATGTCAAAACCTTTCCCATCGTCACTGGTCTCGATAGGCTGTCTCAAACTGGGAGGAGCTTCACCTCCTTATCTCTCCACATTGGGCCGGTGGATGTTGTCAATCAAAATGCATCTGGCCCTATCCGAAGGCTTGAAGACCTCCTGTTCCTCCCCCCGTCCCCTTCTCCTTGGTAGGGCCCTAATAGGCGCAGCAACCATGGCTGTGGGTCTGTTAATGAACTGAGGGTGTACGACATCCTCCCAGGGGAATCTGAAGATGTCGTTCTCTGCAGACAGGAGGCAGGTGGGACAGTGTCCTCCCCGACCTTGTCCCAGACCCGTCCCAGACCCGTCCCAGACCCCGTTCCAGACCCATCCAGACCCCGTCCCAGACCCGTCCGCAGACCCTGTCCCGACCCCGCTGTCCCAGACCCTGTCCCATACCCTGTCCCCGTTCCTGCTCCCTCCGCTCCCTGTTGACTGAGAAGAACGATACTTTATTAATCCACACCAGATAGAAATGTGTCTTCAGCGGTAACCATTAACCCAGGGTTTCCAACTGGCGGCCCCCCAAGTTTTCTGTTGGACATAAAATACAGTAAAAACACCAGCAAATCAGCTCCTAGTGGTTTTAACGTTGGACATCTGTTCCAAAGTAAATCCAGAGCTTCAGAAAGTATTCAGACCCTGAGACTTTTCCACATTTTACAGCCTTGTTTCTAAAATGTATTAAATCGTTTCCCCCCCCCTCATCAGTCTACACACAATACCCCATAATGACAAAGCAAACAGGTTTTTAGACATTTTTGTAAATGTATTCAAAATAAAAATGGAAATATCACATTTACATACGTATTCAGACCCTTTACTCTGTACTTTGTTGAAGCACCTTTAGCAGTGATTACAGCCTCGCGTCTTCTGGGTATGATGCTACAAGCTTGGCACACCTGTATTTGGGTAGTTTCTCCCATTCTTCTCTGCAGATCCTCTCAAGCTCTGTCAGGTTGATGGGGAGCGTTGCTGCACAGCTATTTTCAAGTTTCTCCAGAGATGTTTGATCGGGTTCAAGTCCGGGCCATTCAAGGACATTCAGAGACTTGTCCCGAAGCCACTCTGCGTTGTCTTGGCTGTGTGCTAAGGGTCGTTGTCCTGTTGGAAGGTGAACCTTCACCCCAGTCTGAGGTCCTGAGCGCTCTGGAGCAGGTTTTCATCAAGGACCTCTCTGTACTTTGCTCCGTTCATCTTTCCCTCGATCCTGACTAGTCTCCAGTCCCGGCACTGAAAAACATCCCCACAGCATGATGCTGCCAACCACCATGCTTCACCGTAGGGATGGTGCCAGGTTTCCTCCAGAAGTGACGTTTGGCATTCAGGCCAAATAGTTCAATCTTGGTTTCATCAGACCAGAGATCTTGTTTTTCATGGTCTGAGAGTCTTTAAGTGCCTTTTGGCAAACTGCAAGTGGGCTTTCATATCTTTTACTGAGGAGTGGCTTCCGTCTGACCACTCCTACATAAAGGCCTGATTGGTGGAGTGCTGCAGAGATGGTTGTCCTTCTGGAAGGTTTCTCCATCTCCACAGAGGAACTCTGGAGCTCTGTCAGAGTGACCATCGGGTTCCTGGTCACCTCCCTGACCAAGGCCCTTCTCCCCCGATTACTCAGTTTGGCCGGGCGGCCAGCTCTAGGAAGAGTCTTGGTTGGTTTCCAAACTTCTTCCATTTAGGAATGATGGAGGCCACTGTGTTCTTGGGGACGTCAACGCAGCAGAAATGTTTTGGTACCCTTCCCCTGATCTGTGCCTCGACACCAATCCTGTCTCGGAGCTCTACGTACAATTTCTTCACCTCATGGCTTGGTTTTTGCTCTGAAATGCACTGTCAACTGTGGGACCTTATATAGCCAGGTGTGTGCCTTTCCAAATCTGTCCAATCAATTGAATTTACCACAGGTGGACTCCAATCAAGTTGTAGAAACATCTCAAGGATGATCAATGGAAACAGGATGCACCTGAGCTCAATTTTGAGTCTCATAGCAAAGGGTCTGAATACTTATTTAAATAAGGTATTTCAGTTTTTTATCTTTAATACATTTGCAAAAATGTCTAAAAACCTGTTTTTGTTTTGTCATTATGGGGTTATTGGTGATGTCATTATTGGGGTATTGTGATGTCATTATGGGGTATTGTTGATGTCATTATGGGGTTTGTGATGTCATTATGGGATATTGTGTGTAGATTGCTGAGGATTTTCTTTTATATTTAATCCATTTTAGAAAAAGGCTGTAACGTAACAAAATGTGGAAAAAGTCAGGGGGTCTGAATACTTTCCCCGAAGGCACTGTTATATGTGATCGTATACAAATGTAAGCAATGTTTGAAAATGAATATGTTTTAGTCAAAAACTATATCTGTTTGAGATTCCTGCGGTCAATTTGCAGTCTACAAAATATTAGTAATTATGTTCCCGGCCTCGGCCAGCCGCTCCAGAACAAAATGCATCCCGTGGCTGAATCTAGTTAATGATCCTGCATTAACCCCGGCCGAATGACCACACACACACACACACACACACACACACACACACACACACACACACACACACACAACACACACACACACACACACACACACAACACACACACACACCCACACACACACACACCACACGTTGGAGGAGCTGAAGCAGTGTCCAATGAGAGCAGTTTACCTGAGTGGAGGAGCCAGGCCATGGTGAAGAGGGATTTGTAGGCTAGCTCTGGTACCTTTACCTCCTCTACATGCTGCCCACTGGGGGCCAGACAACGCAGGATGATACAGGGTGGGCTAGAGSGGGGGAGAGAGAGAGAGTTTACCCGGTTACCTTACAACTTGCAGTTGCTAGCTAATTTGTCCTATTTAMCTWGCTAGCTTGCAGTTGCTAGCTAATTTATCCTATTTAGCTAGCTAGCTTGCTGTTGCTAGCTAATTTGTCCTATTTAGCTAGCTAGCTTGCAGTTGCTAGCTAATTTATCCTATTTAGCTAGCTAGCTTGCAGTTGCTAGCTAATTTATCCTATTTAGCTAGCTAGCTTGCTGTTGCTAGTTAATTTGTCCTATTTAGCTAGCTAGCTTGCTGTTGCTAGTTTGTCCTGGGATATAAACTTTGAGTTGTTTTTTTACCTGAAATGCACAAGGTCCTCTACTCCGACAATTAATCCACAAATAAAACGGTCAACCGAATCGTTTCTAGTCATCTCTCCTCCTTCCAGTCTTCTTCCTCTTCTTTGGTCTTTATATGACGATTGACAACTAACTTTCATTATAAGGTGCATTACCACAACCGACCTCCGTTCATCTTTCAATCACCCACCTGGGTATAACCAATGAGGAGATGGCACCTGGGTATTACCAATGAGGAGATGGCACGTGGGTATATACTTCTAAAAACCAATGAGGAGATGGGAGAGGCGGGACTTGCATCGTGTTCGGCGTCACAAATAGAATCAACTTCAATTTTAGCGCCTGGCTACTCAGACGCTCGTTGGCGCGCGAGCAGTGTGGGTGCAATGATTGACTAACATGTATGTGTACATTTATTTTGCAACGCTCACGCACGCGGCACTTCCAGTTTGGGTAGCGTGAGAAAGCGGTTGCCTGGTTACCTTACTATGTCTGGACGGTACACCGTATTTTCCAATATACCGGTATTGATGCAAGGACCGGTTTGGGTTTTTACTTTACCTTCTATAACGGTATGTTTGGTTTGTTAAATGTGATATGTCATTTTGTTTGTATAGTTTACACGCTACTTGAGTTGACACTCTCACCAAATGAGATCAACTTTTGATTGACCGGTATAAAACATTCAAAATGGAGACGTATTGAAATCACTCGTACGTGTCTCTAGTTTCTATTCATAAAACAATTTTAGAACTTTTATTATATTTAACTGCGCTACGGATCCCGTTAGCGGGACCATTTTCCTAAACAACCGCTGAATTGGAGGGCGCCGAATTCAAAAAATATTACTACAAATATTTATAATCATGCAATCACAAGTGAAATATACCAAAACACAGCTTAGCTTGTTGTTGAAAAAACATAAAATACTGTAAAATATTGTCATACCGTCAAAACATTTTGAAAAATATTGTGACGTGACATTTTGACCATATCGTCCATCCCTATACCTTACCTTTACCCATGATTCACAGCAGAGCTACGCATCACAGGTATGACTAGATAAGACCTGGTTATATATACACACTGAACAAAAATATAAACACAACATGCAACAATTTCTAAGATTTTACTGAGTTACAGTTCATAGAAGGACATCAGTCAATTGAAATAAATTCATTAGGCCTAATCTATGGATTTCACATGACTGGGAACATAAATATGCATCTGTTGGTCACAGATACCTTTATAAAAGAACTGGGACATTTTCAGCTTCCAGGAATTGAGTACAGATCCTTGCTGTGTATTATCATGGTGAAACATGATGTGATGGCGGCGGATGAATGGCACGACAACGGGCCTCAGGATCTCGTTACTGTATCTCTGTGCATTCAAATCGCCATCGATAAAATGCCGTTGCGTTCGTTGTCCGTAGCTTATGCCTGCCCAATACCGTAACCCCACCGCCACCACGGGGCACAACGCTGACATCAGCAAACCGCTCGCCCACACGACACGACACCATTACACGTGATCCGCGGTTGTTGAGGCCGTTGGAGGTAGTACCAAATTCTCTAAAACGACATTGGAGGCGGCATATGGTAGAAATTAACATTCAATTCTGTGGCAAGAGCTCTGGTGGACATTCCTGCAGTCAGCATCCAATTGCACGCTCCCTCAAAACTTGAGACATCTGTGGCATTGTGTGTGTAACAAAACTGCACATTTTAGAGTGGCCTTTTATTGGCCCCAGCACAAGGTGCACCTGTGTAATGATCATGCTGTTTAATCAGCTTCTTGATATGCCACACCTGTCAGGTTGGATGGATTATCTTGGCAAAAGAGAAATGTTCATTAACAGGGATGTAAACACAATTGTGCACAAACATTTGAGAGAAATAAGCTTTTTGTGCGTACGGAAAATATCTGGGATCTTTTATTTCAGCTCATGAAACATGGACCAACACTTTACATGTTGCGTTTATATTTTTAGTTCTGTCACGCCCTGATCTGTTTTCACCTGTTCCTGTGACTGTCTCCACCCCCTTCAGGTGTCGTTTATTTTCCCCAGTGTTTTATCCCTGTGTTTCCTGTCTCTCTGTACCAGTGTATTTATCCCTGTGTTTCCTGTCTCTCTGTACCAGTGTATTTATCCTGTGTTTCCTGTCTCTCTGTACCAGTGTATTTATCCCTGTGTTTCCTGTCTCTCTGTACCAGTGTATTTATCCCTGTGTTTCCTGTCTCTCTGTGCCATGTATTTATCCCTGTGTTTCCTGTCTCTCTGTACAGTGTTTTATCCCTGTGTTTCCTGTCTCTCTGTACCAGTGTATTTATCTGTGTTTCCTGTCTCTCTGTACCAGTTCATCTTGTATGTTTAGTCAAGTCAACCAGCGTGTTTTTCCGTTACTTCTTTGCTATTCTCTTTTTGATAGTCTTCCTGGTTTTTGACCCCTGCCCTGTTTCTGGACTACTTTCCCACCTCGCCTGATCATCCTGCCTGCCCTGACCTTGAATCTGCCTGTCCTGAACTTGAATCTGCCTGCCCTGAACTTGAATGCGCCCCTGACTTGAATCTGCCTGCCTGCCCTGACCTTGAATACTGCCTGCCTGACCTTGATTTGTCTCCCTGACCTTGATCTGCTGCCCTGACCTTGAATCTGCCTGCCCTGACCTTGAATCTGCCTGCCCTGACCTTGAATCTGCCTGCCTGACCTTGAATCTGCCTGCCCTGACCATGATCTGCCCTTGCCACTGACCTTGAAATCTGCTGCCCTGACCTTGAATCTGCCTGCCCTGACCATGAAATCCTGCCTGCCCTGACCTTGAATCTGCCTGCCCTGACCTTGAATCTGCCTGCCCTGAACCTTCGAATCTGCCTGCCCTGACCTTGATTCTGCCTGCCCTGACCTTGAATTTGTCCTGGCCCCCTGGACCCCCTTGGAAATTGCCCTGCCCCCCCCTTTTCAGTACTATTGGACTCTGAACTGGTTTTTGACCCTTTTTCCCTGTCACAACCATTCTCTTGCCTAACCTCCTTGTTTGATTTAATAAACATTGTAAGACTCCAACCATCTGCCTCCTTGTCTACATCTGTGTCTCGCCTTGTGCCTTGATAAGTTCTTCAGTGTAGAAAGAGAGGGCAGAGAGAACGGAGAGGGCAGAGAGACGGAGAGGGCAGAGAGGGCTGAGAGACGGAGAGAGGGCAGGAGAGACGGAGAGGGCAAGAGAGACGGAGCGGCTGAGAGACGG
>NW_019944534.1:48238-69209 GCF_002910315.2 Salvelinus sp. IW2-2015 | reverse complement strand
AGTGTCAGGGGAGTCATCTGAAGGTAACCAGTGTCAGGGGAGTCATCTGAAGGTAACCAGTGTCAGGGGAGTCATCTGAAGGTAACCAGTGTCAGTTTAAAAAATGAATGGAAGTATGGAGGTACAGTAGTTTTGTGCCTACCCAAAAAAGGGTGTAAACAATATATACAGTATAGCCTATATATTTCCTGAGCTTTCTTATATCTCCTAGATATAGGACAGACACTTCAGAACCTTATTCCTTATGATACATGTTTGGTCTGTCTTTTTTGCCATTTATTAATATTTTATGCAATGCGTTTCTATGGGCTATAGTAGTAGGTCAAATTCAATATTTTAGGATGTTTTCTTTTTAGGGGGGATAACTAAAAGGGTCCTAAAATTCTAAATCAAATAGCTAAATGATCCATGGTATGACCCAATTAAAACCATTTCATATGTCAACCTCCCCCAACAGCTTAGACTTTTAAGAACTGTCACGGCTGACTAGGTGTGTTGGTAGGAATCAGGTGCAGAGAGCAGAGAGTTCCAGGGGGAAAATGCACTTTATTCCGGCACCGAAAATAGTAATGTGCAAAACACAGGGCTCAAATCACTGACCAACCCAAACACAGGGAAACACGGTCCGGAGCACAACAACACCTACGACACAAACGTGAACACAAAATTAATCCCGCACAACAAAGGGCGGGCTCCACACGCTTACATAGGGAAGCAAATCAAGAAAACACAAATCGGAACAGGTGCAACTAATAAGACAAAACTAACAGAAAAGGGAAAAGGGATCGGTGGCGGCTAGTAGGCCGGTGACGACGACCGCCGAGCACCGCCCAAACGGGGGGGAGCCAACTTCGGCGGGAGTCGTGACAAGAACTAAATTGTTAGTACATGGAACCCAGGTTGCCTGAATCAAGAAAAACTTGATAGCCATAAACATAATAGGGATAGCTATGTATTTTAGAGGAGTTTGTAACAGACATTGAAATGCTTCACTATTTTTGCAGTAGTTCAATGACTGAGTTGAGCTCAAAAGTGAGGGAAAAGGCTTTTGATCATATTCAGAGGCCAACATTGCATTCTGGGATGTGTCCTCTGGTCGGCTTGTTGAAGTCAAGATGGCTGTAAACACCAAACAGAAACTAGAGCATGAAATAGGCCTTAAATCCATGGAATGACCATCTTAAAACAATTCCATGTCAGCTTAGACAAAGAATAACCGTGAATTCATAGAGGCAGGAAGTGGTCACCCCATGACATGTACACACTCCCACATCTTCTATTCCCCAGTCAAGACTCCTCCTCATACAGTGGCTGGGTCCTCCCAAGTCTGACACTTCTAGGAGTTTCTAACACCTGGGTAAACATCACATTTTCACATGAGCAAAACTACACCAGTCAATCTTGTTGTGGAAAGGTTTAAAAGTTTAATTTCATAATAAAACCAGATATTTCTTAATAGTTTAACAGGATGTAGAAGAAACTGGATTAATACTTGTGTTCATTTGTTTTCCCTTTGTGGAGGTGAGGCCAACAACACTCCAACCGTCAGGATTCAGGAAGAGGGTAGAGTCCGCTCCAGTGGGCGTCAACACATTAGTGACTTAAAGGGGAGGGGTCATCCTCTGGAGGGGGCGAGGTCTCATTGACAGTCGCTCACAGACAAACCAACCTGGTCCCTACAGTTAGTTGAGTGCAGGAGACTGAGTTGATAGGGAGTGGGGCGGCAGGAGGCTGCAGTGAAGTCCACAAACACGCTACAGATCAGAGCTGGAAAAGGAGGTGGGGAGGAGATCCAGGAGCTAGATGTTTAAACATGGTCTTGTTGCTTTCCAACAAACAAAGGAAGGGGATAAGGCTTCTCAAGCAGTGCTGAGGAGGTCCTGGATGGCCTTCTGTTGAGTCTCATTCAGCATCGCTACACACTGTGTCCACAGTCCTCCAGATCCCTGGGGGGGTAGAGGAACACAAGAAGCTTTTAGTTGAAGAAACTGCTGACTATTAGACCTAGGACATTTCAATGTGGGACACTGACAAGGTGTTTCAAATGAACCTCTGTTTGGTTCAAGCCAATATTTTCAATATTCCTCATTGCTTTGCTCAATTTGATCGATCAAAAGCAGAAGTTTCTAGATTGAACAAAATCTAACTTCGGCAAGTAGAGCAATTACTCACCTGCACTTGACAGATGACATTTGCCAATCTCTTGCTGCATGCGTCCTCACTCTTGACCGACTCGTTGGCGACCCCTTCAGCGATGATCTGGAATATCTTGGGAAGATTTGCATTGTCTGGTCCGAGGACAATAGGATTGTTGCTGTTGGGAAATACATTATTAACAAAGAGAACAACATCTATACCATAGACATATCAGCTGCAACACTTGGGTCATGTTCATTAGGCGACACAATGGAAAATGTCTAAACGCTTAGCAACTGAAAGCTAAATTTAAAAAATATTATTGGCTTAGTCCAGGTAGTCACTCCTGTATGTCAGTTATCTACCATTCGGAGCCTAATGAACACAACCCAAGTCAGTAATATTAAAGTCAGTAGTCCCCCACCTTTCGATTAGATAGATAGACACACAGAGACACAGAGACACAGAGACACAGAGAGACAGACAGACAGAGAGACAGAGAGACAGACAGACAGAGAGACAGAGAGACAGAGAGACAGACAGGACAGACAGACAGACAGACAGACAGACAGACAGACAGACAGACAGACACAGACAGACGACGACAGACAGACAGATCCAGACAGATAGAGTTGAAGTCGGAAGTTTACATACACTTAGGTTTGAGCATTAAAACTTGTTTTTCAACCCACCCACACCTTTCTTGTTAACAATCTATAGTTTTGGCAAGTCCGTTAGGACAATCTACTTTGTGCATGACACAAGTCATTTTCCAACAAATGTTTACAGACAGATTATTCAACTTAATAATTCACTGTATCGCAATTCCAGTGGGTCAGAAGTTTACATACACTAAGTTGACTGTGCCATTAAACAGCTTGGAAAATTCCAGAAAATTATGTCATGGCTTTAGAAGCTTCTGATAGGCTAATTGACATCATTTGAGTCAATTGGAGGTGTACCTGTGGATGTATTTCAAGTTAAACAATTTAAGGCAATGCTACCAAATACTAATTGAYTGTATGTAAACTTCTGACCCACTAGGAATGTGATGAAAGAAATAAAAGATGAAATAAATAATTCATTTGCATTCTTAAAATAAAGTGGTGATCCTAACTGACCTAAGACAAGGAATTTTTACTAGGATTAAATGTCAGGAATTGCAAACTGAGTTTAAATGTATTTGGCTAAGGTGAATGTAAACTTCCGACTTCAACTGTATGAACTTTCCGAGGTAGGTGATCATGCCCATGAAGCGTCTCACGTCGTCCTTGTTCTTCGAACGCTCAATGTTGTTGATGGCTGATGTTTTCCTCAGGTCTGGTTTGACTCCATCCTCTGAAAGTACGAAGGTAAGTGTTTTCACACCAAACTCGCATTTGTCCGTGTTTAGTTTAAGGTTGACTTTCCGTGTCAGGTCCAACACTTGTCTCACTCTTGCGTCGTGTTGTTCTTTTGTGGATCGTCCATCATGACTCTCTGGAATGTGCTCGAAGATCATGTGGATTGTCTTGTGGTTGACCTCAAGCGCTGAGAGAATCCCATATGGTAGACAAAGAAATCTGTAACTGCCCTCAAGTGCGTTGAATGTGCATAGCCTTGAGCTTGCATCGTCTAGCTTCATTTGCCAGAATCCTGATGAGGCATCAAGCTTACTGAACCACTTTTCTCCAGCAAACTGCAACATTATCTCTTCTCTGGTTGGCGACTTGAAATGCTCTCTCTTGATACAGGGATGCAAACCAGTGAGGGCACAAAAAGGTGACACTTTTTTTTTTTGCACTGACACATGCAAAAAAATCCCTGCTAGGGGGAAATGCAGGTTTGAACTAATTAAACAAAGAATATGATCTACATGATCATTCTCTGTGTGTAAAATAACCTAAGAAAGCAATCCAATGTTATTTGTTGCCTAGACTAAATCAAGTGCACAAGGCTACGTGTGTGCAAAAATAACTTTAACTGAGTAAAAAAAGTTATAATCCCCCCTCACTCAGTGTTACTGTCAAGTTCAACACAACAAAAGCAATATCTTTGGGCTACACTGCACTTTATTACATTGTACACTTTCTGCCTGTGGACATCTGTTCTACAATGTGCCAGCAGAGCATGATACCCTTTGTTGGCATAATTGATATCTTTCAGGCAGACAGTACACCTGGCATACCCCTTCTTATCCACTGTATTGAACAAGTGAGAAAGAGGGAAAGTGTGTGGTGTTCCTTTCACCTCTATGGTGGCATCCAGCTTAAGCCAGACCCAGCTCCATCTACACTTGATCCCTGAATCCACTTGTTTAACAAGCAATGCCTCATTTCCACCTAATTCTCTCATTCTGAAAATTAACCACATACTGTAGAGGGAAAAAATTAGTACACAGATAGTAGTTGGTTAGCTAGTTTCTTATTTTTATTTCACCTTTATTTAACCAGGTAAACTAGTTGAGAACAAGTACTCATTTAGAACTGCGACCTGGCCAAGATAAGGCAAAGCAGTGCGACACAAACAACACAGAGTTACACATGGAATAAACAAGCGTATAGTCAATAACACAATAGAAAAAAAAGAAAGTCTATATACAGTGTGTGCAAATGGCGTAAGGAGGTAAGGCAATAAATAGGCCATAGTAGCGAAGTTAACATTTCACACAGATTGCCAGGGTCCAGTAACCAACTACAAAGCAGCAAGGATTGTTTGAAGGTAGAATGCAATATACACCATTTAAAACAGCCAAACTCTATTTACAACAGTATTCAGTTGGTAAGAGACAGACATTCAGTAAATACTAGTAATTGTCACACGGAACAGGTGAACCCAAGAGCAGACTCAGATGAGGAGACTGGGAGGAGGTAACCAAGGTATTTATTGAAACACGGGGGGAAGATTGAGTGCAGGCCAGGGGAAGCTCGGGCGGGTTGCCAGAAACCCGGCGTGGAGGCTGAGGCTGGAGCGAGAGGTGTTGGGACAGGGTAAGCAGGTCCGGTGGGGAATCCAGGCCAGAGCAGCAGAACTGACGAGAAGTCGGACTGGAGACAGGGACCAGAGTCAGAGCGGGCAGAACTGTAGCGGAAAGGAAAACAGCATCAAGCAAAGGGAAATCAGGAACAAACGGCTAGAAACATGAACTGACTGAGCAGAGATTGCGATCTGGCAGTGTGGAAGTGGCAGGACTAAGTATTTGTAAAGGTCTTGATTATGGAACAGGTTGCAGATGGTGGGGGTCTGCTCTGATTCCAGCACACCTGTCTCCGCCCACACAATCACATAAACAGAGAGAGAGGGAGAGAACACCGGGGGAGTGGCGGCAGGTCAAGGAGACACTAGAGGATGAGCACTAAAGGGCGTGGCAGGAGCAGATGTGGCAGGAATAGATTGTCCACCATCTATGTGTTATCCAGACAGAAAAGAGAAATAGGCAAAATAACATTTCGATTTAGAGCAATAAATTATTCAATTTCTTTATCTGAGTAAACCAGAAACCTTTCGATATGTAAATTCCAACAATACTTTAAAACCATTTAAATACAATACGTAGGAAAGTTGTGCTAGACTATGGTCGATGAAGAATCAATCTATCTTTTCAGAATGTTCAAGTATTTATCTGGTCAATATGTTAGTGTATTATGTCTGTTTGTAACAGTGTGTTATATGTAAAAATGTGATCGTATTATAAATTGTATTTTAATGTTTAAGGACTCTTGGAAGATTAGTCCAAATGGGGACTAAAGAGATCCTAATAAAATAAATTAAAACTACGTTAACACGTTATAACTTGAGGAACGGCAAGGAGTCAAAAAACAGTTAATAATATAGCGAATTGGTTAGGTTACTAAAGGTAGCGCATCTGATGTTGTGACGTTAGCTGTCTGACTTTATTAGACAGCTAATTTTCACACCATAAACTAAATTATTTGATCAGTTAAATTGGCTAATGTTACTCAACATTTCTCTGGCTAGCTAACAGAGAATTCGATCCAGCGTACAAGATACTTAACAATGCTAACAATACTTGTTCCACCACACTTTCTCCCTCACCTCAAACTTTCCAAATGCCAGTTGTTTTTCGGTTACAGCTCATGAAGTATGCTTCATCATCTTCTCACCCCAGTCTCCGTGGTCAGGCTTCTCACCTACATTTTCATTATCGTACGCGCTGCTGTAACTGGCATACTGCCTTTCCACTCTCCCGCTGTCTTTCCAGAGCGTGCGCTGATGCTGTAAATAGTGTCGTGGAAATATTAGGTCAATCATATTTCACAAATACCGGCGCATGTGAGTTCAAATAGACTTTTAATTACATCACAACAAAAGCCGAGCTGGTTCATGAAAACAACTGCCTTCCAGTCTTGGCACAGAATACTGATACATTTGTCCTCCTTACGTCATACTCATAGTAACTCCTCTTAATGGCTCATCATCTCTGGCATTTAGCCATCGTTATCATATTGCCTTCATATTCGGACATGGAACCTGTAGAGTCACAGAAATAGTTTCATGCATGTAGGACCATAGTACCAGACCTTGGCACTCTACAGAAATAACCAATACATGTCATCCTGCTACCTCCTCTAAAAGGGATACCCCTGTTCTGGAAATGACCCAAGAGGAAAATCATAGCAACAGTACATAGTTGGCCATAACAGTTACAAGAATAAACGACAGGTGCATATCTAATGGTGTCCAATGACCTAGAACACATATAGACTACTAGTTTTGCTGACTCCTTCTGAAATAAATAATTGCCACATACGTACTGGAAAATTTCCAATACTAGCAAATTGGTTGTCTCTTCTCGCTTCAGTCACATGCTGCATTCTGTTGTTATGTGAACGATTGGCTGAGCCTTGGGGCCCGTTCGTAAATTCACTCTGGCTATCTACTCCGATTTCAGAGCACTCTCGTCAGAGTGTGCCAGAGCGCAGAATAACTGATGAATTTACTAACGGGTATGGCTGTTGTCAGTAGACGTAGGCCAAAAATATCGTAATTAAATTGTTGCCAGCAGCAGTTACAGTCACCAACGCTCTGGATAACATAAACACAGCCTAACCAGCTCTACTAGGGTGAGTAAAATGGTCAGAGTGAGGTGTTCTCTCATTTGTGTGTGGAAATAGCTAGCCAGCTAGCCATCGTTAGCTTGGGTGCCTGACTGCCATTGTGAGGCCAGAACACTCGGATCAACCCTACTCTTCGGCCAGAGCGTGCAGTGTGCGCTCTGAACACTTTGAGAGCGAAACGCTCTGAATTTAAGTTGCTCTAAACGCACCTTACTCGTTAACATACAGCCAGTAGTCATCCAAATCTTTTCTCATCGGATCTACACGAATCACGTAGGTTACCTATTTTGGATTCAAAACTGCGAATTTTGCCGAAAGGTGACTAGTTTGTATCTCTGTTGATAGTAGCTTTGTTGAGATCTCTCGGGTCTAGACATATACTGAGAACGCAATTATTTTTCACCACAGTTACCAGTGAGCTTAACCAGTCTGTAGGTTCATACATTTTTGTGATGACGTCCAACTTTTCCAGGGTCCAAGTTCCTCCTTGAGCTTTTTCCTCAGTGCAAATGGAACTTTTCTGCACGCATGCACAACTGGAGTAATTTTGTCATCAGTACATATGTTGTGTTCTCCAGGTAAACATCCATGACCCTCAAACACGTCCTCGTACTCAACCAGTAGTGATTCTTGGTCATTTTCAGTCTGTGATGTCACTACATACACACTTTTCAACAAATTGAGCTTTTCATATGCACTGATTGCTAGAATAGGCTGTACACTATTTTCCCCGATCAGCAAATGTGCTTTGAACTGTTTTCCTTTGTGCTGTGAAGTTACTATGCAGCTTCATTTGACTGGTTCGTTCTCCCCAGTATAACCAGTAACCTTGATTTTCATCGGGTGTATTTTGCTCTTTACTTTCATTGTTTTGTAGTCATCCAGGGACAACAGGTTTACCTGTTGTGAGGATCTGTGTTTATTGCACTATAACCCAATACTACATCACGTGATTGAATATTAGCAACTGTTGGCCTGGGCGCCTGGGTGTCTGTGTGTGTGTGCTGGAAGTAACAGTTAGCCCCAGATAAGTGTGCTGGGAAGCTGTGGTTAGCCTTGAGCGAGAACAGTGTGCTATCTATGCAGGTGCAAATAGCTCAAACAATATTACAGAGCTGTCTGACCCCAGTCTCTAGGGTGTGGGAGTGTAAATCTACACAGCAAAGCGCCGGACACCAAGGAGCGCCAAGAGGCTGGGACCAGTCTGAGCGCCGGCGATAGGCTGAGCAAAGTTTAAACCACGCTCAGCCTCTACTGTGATAGGCCAACAGACGGGTTGGAACTACGTCTGTCACAGTATAAGAACAGCTGTTTACTTACATCCTGCCAGTTCCCTGTTCTACCCTGCCGGGTGGTACAGTGAACCCGTATATACGAAAATTGCATTTACCATTTATCGCTTGAGTTTAATAAAAATACTAAAAGTATATTCGGTGACTCTGAATCACATTTTGTCCTGATACCAGATTTGAATTGACGCAAATCCCTTATACTGTTCTCCAGTATCAAGCTTGAATGGTGTTATAGTTTCATTCAAGCGTTGGTGTTTACGCGGTAAAGTTTTGCCTTCAACGCGGGAGACTGAGGGTAGGTATCTCAGCCCTGACATCGATAGACTAAAATTAATTCAGATGGTAATTCAAATTTTATAGGTTTTGCCCGGAAAGGGTTGTTAGTGTTTGTTCAAGATATGAACTGAACGTTTTAATAACTTATTTAGGTTAAATTTAAAGACTAATGTTATTATTGTTATGGATTGGCTGACATGCGATATAAATTTAGCGAAGTATATGGTACGTTTACATTTGGAGTAGAGAAAGTTGAGAATTTACTTATACGAAAGTTTTGGTGCAAAACTCAGTTGGAGTAAGTGGATGTTTTGCCTAGAGGCAGGAATAAGAGAGTTAGTTTTGGTATTGTATTGGCTACTAATTTTCAGGGTACGTTGCTAGAGACAGGATGATTTGTTGTGTAACGACGTAAAACAACGACATTAGGTGGGATACACAATTACGTTACTCGAATGGATTTGGCCATTGTTCAGGTACACTCTATTCTGTACTTCTGGCAGAGTGTAATTTCGATTGAGAGATGTTGATTGACGTTGTAAAATTATATTCAAGATCCAACCTTTGTGATAAATTGGTTTTGGGTTATCGAACCCATACTATTGCCTGTTGCAGTTAGTCAACAATGATTTACAGTTCGTTGAAAGTTGCTGCGTTCTGAACACGGGTTGAGCGCTAGTTGTTGACATAACTCACGATGCACTTTTGCAACCAGGCAATGATGTTGTGACTGTGATTAATTTGAATACATATTTGATAAGAATTCTTATATTGGGGATTGTTAATTCCATTTAGTAATAAATACTATAGTTGAGGAGTTTTTTTAATTAAAGAGAGCAACAGTGTGAATGTATATGTAAACGCATATCCTGATTTGAACTATACTAATCTATTTGATAAAATTACTGAACCTGTTATATTCAACATTTGATAATGATTGGCAAATCCGTATATTTAACCACAACGTTGAATTTAGTGTTGGGTATTATAGGAGGAACGGGATACAATTTGTACTTTCCCCACCGGGTGTGGCCGTATCAAATTATGACAGAGAAAATTGGTTGTGTTATTTAGAAGGAAAAGGCGTGCATTATAGCTTTGAGTCACTTTTCAAAAGTGGCTAAAAGTTATTGGTTTTGGTTAGGTAACACCAGGGAATTCGAACAAGAAGTAAACGTATTCTAAACATGATCTGTTTTCATTATGGGGAACAATGACCGGCCCGCAAACTGGTATGGCTGGCTGGGAGTGTTTTATTTTAAAGGGACAGTACACGTTTATCACAGTTGTGTGAGTGTAATGGCAGGGTATAAAGTATTTTGGGCAGAAAATTTGGAGAAAGACTAAATGAGTTACATGAAACATAGAGGGAATTAAAACGAATGATTTGAGGGTATTATCATAATTATTAGGTTTTGTTTTAGTAGTAAACGTTTGGTTAAGGGGATTTCCATGTTCCCAGAGACAAGATATCTTAAAGGGGTACACTCATATATGGAATATTAGGAGTTTTATTTCTGAGTTTTAATTAGACAAGGGAATTTTTTATTTTTTATTTTTAAAGATAAGGGGTTCTTTAATAGGTCTAGACATGGTATGGAACACGAATGTAAGGGGGTGGTGTAACCTTTGACCAGTTTTCATTGCATTCCCAGGTGTCTGATCAGCCACAGGGGGGCATGAAGATAAAAATTTGTGGTCATCTGGGATACTAGTTTTGAGGTAAATTAATTATAATGGAGTTTATAGCTCTTGAACATAATTGTAGCTTGAACCACAGAGGAAAAATGGAATTGAGGTAGGACAAATGATGGGGAGCAGGGGAATAACCTCCAGGGAGAAAGAGGAAGTGGTTCAGGATTCTGTTTTTAAACATTGGCTATGAAGGTTTTGAATTGGCTATTATTGATTGGTATTACAACAAAAAAAAACAAAAAAAAATCCCATTTGTCATCGATAATAAATGGGGGAAGATATGATACGTTGAGGGTTGAACAGGAGATATTTTAAGCCAATAGGGCAGGAAAATACATAAGCATTAAAATCATTAACTTCTTGGAACTATAGGGGTGCTGTCCGCATTAGCATATTTTGGTCTCCAAATTAAACTGCCTCGTGCTAAATTCTTGATCGTACAATATGCATATATTGTTATTATTGGATAGAAAACACTTTCTAGTTTCTATAGACGTGGAATTTTGTCTCTGAGTGGTACAGAACAATATCTACAGCACTTTTCATGACAGGGGTCAGATTTCAGAAATTTTACCCCTGATCTGGAGTCTGTTTTTAAGGCGACAGTGAATGCTATGAAGAAACCGACACTGCCTACGTCTTCCTCTGGGTGTCTGTACGTCATCACGTTTTGAATGGAATCGATTGCACAATCACAGCCATTATAAAAGAACAAAACGTATAGGTACCTCCTTTCTCGTCGCGCGCCTGAAGCGTGAAGGACATCGGACTTGCCTCATTCCAAATCGTTGTCTAACCAGCAATATTTCTCCGGTCATGTTTTTCAGTCGTTATAGTTGTAAAAACATCATAATGTAGTTAATTTGAACCGTTTTATAGCAATTTATATCCGTTTAGTGCGATTTTGAGGAATTTCTTTGTTGTGCACTCTGAAACTTTGGACACGTTTTGGGTCCCGTTCGATCGTTAGTGGACATTTCGAAGGACAGAGGACATCTATCGACCAAAAGAAGATTACAAAATAGAAAGGATACATTGCCCAAGAATCTGATGGAAGAACAGCTCAAAGTAAGCAATATTTAATATGATAAATCGTTGTTCTGTCGAAATATTTTAAACGCATATTTCGCCATTTTGTTTGTTATCGCGTCACTTGGCGAACCCTGTATTGAAAAGTAAGGATAATTTTAAAAATGTAAGTCAGCGGTTGCATTAAGAACTAATTTGTCTTTTCGATCCTGTCAACCCTGTATTTTTTAGTCAAGTATATGATTAGCTTTCAATTAAACTAGATCACTCTGAAAGATGACATCAGACTTTTTGAGGCTTGATTTCCTAGTATTTTCATTGTGTAACCACGGTTTTGTATGGCTAAATATGCACCTTTTCGAACAAACTGTATATGTATGTTGTAAAATGATGTTACAGGAGTGTCATCGGAAGAATTCTGAGAAGGTTAGTGAAAAAAATTAATATATTTTGGCGGTGATTACGTTATACGCTCTTTGGCTGGAATCGATGCTCTGGTAACGTTTTCACATGTGGTATGCTAACTTATCGATTATTGTGTTTCGCTGTAAAACGCTTAGAAAATCTGAAATATTGTCTGGAATCACAAGATCTGGGTCTTTCCATTGCTATGCTTTGTCTATTCTTATGAAATGTTTTATTAAGAGTAAATTGGTCATACACGTTGCTCTCTATAGTAATTCTAGTCGTCTTGTGATGGTCGGTGCAATTGTAAACTGTGATTTCTACCTGAAATATGCACTTTTTTCTAACAAAACCTATCCTATACCATAAATATGTTATCAGACTGTCATCTGATGAGGTTTTTTATAGGTTATTGGCTATCAATATCTTAGTTTAGCCGAATTGGTGATAGCTACTGGTGGAGAGAAAAAATGGTGGACAAAGAAAGATGGTGTATTTTGCTAACGTGGTTAGCTAATAGATTTACATATTGTGTCTTCCCTGTAAAACATTTTAAAAAACAGAAATGATGGGTTTATTCACAAGATCTGTATCTTTCATCTGGTGTCTTGGACTTGTGATTTAATGATATTTAGATGCTACTATTTACTTGTGAAGCTATGCTAGCTATGCTAATCAGTGTGGGGGGGGGGGGGTGCTCCCGGATCCGGGTTTCTGAGGCGAGTAGAAGTTAATGAAAAGAAATAAGTTTCAGTTCATAGGAGTGGTAATTTACTGTTGATAAGGTATCCACACTGTAAAACATATATTAATTATTTATGAGACTGAGTTTAAGGATAACCAATGTTATTGTTAAATAAAATATAGTGGACTCTTGGGGAGAGAGCTTATTAGTAAAGAACGGATTTGATATGGTTAGCATTTGTTTTGGCCATTAGAAGATTTTTTATTTAAATAGTATTAAAATTGACAGGGGTATATGACATATGTGATGATTTATGATTATTGATAGGATGGTGATAGGTTGATTAAGGTTATGTAAGGACTTTAGAAATTGCCACCATAGACATGTTTTTCTAAAAATCCATGAGTTTAGATGAAGCCAAACAGTGAGACATTTAGTTAAAATTTGGAAACAACACAGTGGTTACAGACAGATAAGGGAAAGGGCAGACAGAGGAGCCCTCCCTGCACTGCTGAGACCTTGAAGGTTTGAGAGCAGAGAGGGGAGTTTTGGAAGGGGCGCCAGGACATAGATAACAGAATGAGTAGATAACAGTTACTGAATGGAGACAATAGGGAGAATTGGACATGTGGAAAATGAAAGGGGCGCTCCTACCTGATAATGTAGAACATAAGAATATTTTACTAATCTGACCTAAGTCATTATTTAGAATAGGTAAGGTTGTTACCTGGGCGGAGCCAGGTATCAAAAGGGGGATGGGTACATTGTGGTCTAGGCTAGGATGGGGCCTATTGGATAATAAACTAATTAAAATTTAAAAATCGAGCTAATAAATAGGCATAGAGGTTAAATATATAATCAGATAGAACAAATAGAAACTGTTTGTTAACCAACGTATATGTCCAAGATTTTATGCATTACAGGTGAATTAAAGGAGAAGGTGATTCACTCGACCTGGGGCATATCGCACTTGGAGGGTAGGACACACTGACACTGCCGAATGATCACAGAGTTAAGGAGAAGAACCGTTGCTAATAAAGTTCGGGGGTCAACTCCTTAATGAAGATTCCCTGACCCCGCCCTCTCATCACTGTGTACGTTCATAGAAGTGAAAGTGTTGCTTGGTCTCTGGCTGATGATGTGTTCTCTGGGAGAGGGTGGGGCTTTACAGGACTGTTGGTCATACTGAACTATCTGATTGGGATACGATGGGGATGGTTACCGTCACAGTGCTGCCAGAACCACCACCAGTTCCAACAGGCCAGGTTCAGCCGGACTCCTCCACCACTTCAAGAACAAGTCCCACACCATCACCTAAGCTCTCCAATCCGGTACAGGTAAAAATGTGAATGACATCTCAGATAGTGACCAATTGGGGACTGAAACTGGTTATGAGGGAAGGGAGAATATGTGGTTGGCCTATATGAGGTATACAGCCAAAAACTTCATATGAAAGGACTGTGTCGTATGTGGACATGCAGACCTATTCTGGCTACACACTTATTTGCCCTAAGCAATGGGGAAGGTTGGATGTGCATATTGGAAAGTTTCTATCATAATAAGCCAAATTCAACCCTGTGTAAAACTCTGAGTCTTGTGTTCCCAGAAGTCCCTCCCCAGAAGGCACCATGGGGGTTAAGGCATATGGGGGATATTACAGCTGTATCACTGGTACAGGTAGGGGTATAGACTATGGGAGGCTCCCTACTGCTGACTGCATCACTAATGTTACCATTAATGACACCTGGCCCGTTGAAGGGCTGAACCAAACTAGAGGTGTTGCTGATGTATGGTGGATGTGTGGAGCTGCCAGGCGGTTGACCCCCATTTTGAAAGGAGACTGGCAGGGCACATGTGCTTTGGCCAGTCTGATAACACCATTGACTATTATTAAGGTTACAGCTAACCAACTCCTGGGATCTGCACATGACACAGAGGCTCGGGACCAACCCAGGAGACGGCAGAAACGTGACGCTCCTTGGTCCAAGGGTACAGATAAACATCCACACCAACCTGTTGGGGTCCCAATAGGGGTCCCCCACGAATTCCAGGCATAAACAGGAATGATGGCCTGTGGCATTTATTGCCCATTATTGGCCCAGCATTGTTGATGCTAAACAAAATGCCTGGATCAATTATATCTACTATAATCAACAACGATTTGTTAACTACACCCACACAGCACTTAAGGGGATGGCTGAACAATTGGATGCCACCTCTCGAACCAGTAGACAAAAATAGACTAGTACTGGACATGATTCTGGCCAACCAGGGAGGTGTATGTAAAATTTTGGAGAACAATGTTGCACGTTTGTCCCTAACAATACCAGTCCGGATGGGAGCATTTCAAAAGCTCTGAGCGGGTTGGAAAAGTTATCTGTGGAGATGAGGGGTCTTGCAGGTGTGGAGGAGAGTGGACTGTTCTCCTGGCTGGGTGGTTGGTTTGGTGAGTACACTGCATTGATGGTTACTGGATTTCTGACCCTAATAGTTGTATTTCTTATATTAATGTGCTGTGCTGCATGTATTATCCCTTTTTGAGGAAATCTTTTACAGATGTTGCGCACGCGCAGTTATGATGCCACTGCTTGCTCACGGGGGGATGCTGAGACTGTCTTAACTGAGGATGACCCATGGTTTGCTGTAAAAGAGGTCTATGAATAAAACTGTTCTCCCTAAGAAGGTTATAAGTTCCTGGGTGGCAACGAGCCCACCTAGCAGTGGAAAAGGGATGGAATGTGTTAATGGTTGTGACACCTTTCAGGTGTCAAAAGGGGGAATAACAATTTCTATGTTGACACCTTCCAGATGTCAAAAGGGGGATTGTGGGGTTTTGCTAGGCTTAGCGTGCTAAAATAACTATAAACTAGAAGGATTTTACATTAATTAAAGTTTAAGCTACGGACTCATGTAGGCCTGACAATTTGTCTTTGTTCTCAGGAGTAACAGTTCTCATAGCCTAACCATGAGGCCACAGCCTGAAATATGTGTGTGTATGCAACAATGTACAAGGCCATAAGATATAAACAGCAGTGTGAAATGTGTGTGTGTTAAGAAGGGCGCTGTACTGTGTGACCGAAACTGGGCTAATCTTAGAGAGGCACAGGAGGGGTGTAGAGGGAGGGGGGTGAATCAGGAGACTGCTGACTATGGTGTACAATAGACAATAATAGATAAACTATACACACGAAGATCATCTGTGAGGTTCTGATTTATGCACTACAACCCAAATACATATGTGATTGTGATTGAATACTCAAATTTAAATTAGCAACTGTTGGCCTGGGCGCCTGGGTGTCTGGTGTGTGTGTGCTGGAAGTAACAGTTAGCCCCAGATAAGGTGTGCTGGGAAGATGTGGTTAGCCTTGAGCGAGAACAGTGGGCTTTGTATACAGGTGCAAATAGCTCAGACAATGTTGCAGAGCTGTCTGACCTCAGTCTTTGGGGTGAGGGAGCGTAATCTACACAGCAACAGCGCCGGGACATCACATGCGCTAAGGGCTAGGACTGGCTTAAAGCGCCAACACCAACGATAGGCTGGGTGAGTCTAAACCACGCCCAGTCTCTACTCTGACAGGCCGGCTCGGAAGCGGGAACTATCTCTGTCATGAGTATATTATAATATCTTTGTCAGGAACAAGTGTCTTCTCTGTTTTCATCCTGCGTGATGTTACAGTGAACCCGTATATACGGAAATTGCATTTGCCATTTATTAACTTTTGAATTAAACAATTATTTTAACCAAGTTCAGGTGTGCTATTGTTCCTATCTCAGTTGAACCTTCGCAGCCTTAACAGTTTAATTACATTTAATGAACAGATACTTCAGCTCGAAAAACTCCTTGTGTAGCCATGCAAGGCATCCATCAACTCTCTCCTTACCCCTTATTTTTGTGACAAGGTCCTAAAGAAAATGCTTGTCTGTTTCATCAAAAAAAAAACTGTCATTTTCAAAACCTGTAGTGAGTTTCTAGCCCAAGGGAGGGTATTTTCACGTCACCGCGAATCTCAGTGTTTGAACGTCGGTGTTTCTAAAATGTGATTTGATGATGTCATCGGGTAGAACTTTTTAACGTTATATTTTTTCCCTACAAAACGTACAAATGCAACGTTTTCACATACACTACATGACCAGAGGTATGTGGACACCTGCTCTTTGCACATCTCATTCCAAAATCATGGGCATTTATATGGAGTTTGTCCCCTCTGACTGGGAACACCTTGGGGTCATGATAGGGGCTGCACCAAATGGTTGATGTATTATAATAATTGATTATGCTTATGTTGTATTAATAGAAGGGGAAGGGCTGTAAAACCATCCCCCACTATATTTATAGGGTCCTGGACCACAGATTAGCAATATATGCATTATAAGGTTTATTACTGTTTCACAGTTCTTTTCTAGTCAGTTGTTTCACAGTTCTTCTTATAAGAAACGGTCTGAGCAGATGTGTGAGCCATTGGGGTCAAAACTGGGTGTCTGAGAAAGTGCCTCAAGGCTAAAAGAGATACTTAGACACAGACCCCTGCAGGGGAGTAAATAGATAAGAGACAAGTCAGACATACCACGGTAAGCCACATGGGAATGGAAAATTACTGCTGAGCCCTTAGAAAATACGGGACTATTGTTTTCTCCTGCAAGTTTGTATATCTGTCTATGCATGGGCTTGGTCTCATGAGTAGGTCTCATGAGTAGGTGTTGATGTAGGCAGTTACATCACTAGGGGTTGACTGCAAGCATATTAAAGGAACTTTTACCTTTTTTATTTTGCAGAACTTACTCTGAAACACATGCTGTGTTTCCGTTGTCAACTTCTGTCTGCAATTGCATTAATAAAGGTTTGATTTATTTATTTAAAGAAGATATTGTCTGATTGCTGATTTCACCAATAAGCCAAGGAACAAGGAACCTACCGCAACACCCCCTTTGCTGCTATAACAGCCTCCACTCTTCTGGGAAGGCTTTCCACTAGATGTTGGAACATTGCTGCAGGGACTTGCTTCCATTCAGCCACAATCGGATTAGTGAGGTCAGGTCGGGCACTGATATTGTGAAATTAGGCCTGGCTTGCAGTCGGCGTTCCAGTTCATCCCAAAGGTGTTCGATGGGGTTAAGGTCAGGGCTCTGTGCAGGCCAGGATAATGTCATGTTGAAACAAGAAAGGGCCTTCCCCTAACTGTTGCCACGAAGTTGGAAGCACAGAATCGTCTAGAATGTCATTGTATGTTGTAGTGTTAAGGTTTTTTTGATTTAAGGTTTCTCTTCACTGGAACTAGGGGGCCTAGCCCGACCCATGAAAAACAGCCCAAGACCATTATTCCTCCTCCACCATACTTTACAGTTGGCGCTATGCATTCAGGCAGGTAGCGTTCTCCTGGCATCCGCCAAACCCAGATTCGTCCATCGGACTGCCAGAGGGTGAAGCTTGATTCATCCCTCCAGAGAACGCGTTTCTACTGCTGCAGAGTTCAATGGCAGCGAGCTTTACACCACTCCAGCCGACGCTTGGCATTGCGCATGGTGATCTTAGGCTTGTGTGCGGCTGCTCGGCCATGGAAACCCATTTAATTAAGCTCCTGACGAACAGTTATTGTGCTGACGTTGCTTCCAGAGGCAGTTTGYAACTCGGTAGTGAGTGTTGCAACCGAGGACAGGCGATTTTTGCACTTCAGCACTCGGCAGTACCATTCTGTGAGCTTGTGTGGCCTACCAGTTCGCGGCTGAGCCATTGTTGCTCCTAGAAGTTCCCAGTTCACAATAACAGCACTTAGGCAGCTTCCACCCGGTTACGGAACCCTGCTCCTGCTCCTTAGAGGCCCCATATACATAGACTTAATCACTGGCCACTTCAATAATGGAACACTAGTCACTTTAATGTTGACATATTTTTGCTTAACTCATCTCATATGTATATACTGTATTCTATTCTACTGTATTTTAGTCTATGCCACTCCGACATTGCTCATCCAAGTATTTATATATTCCTTAATTTCATTCTTTCACTTTTAGGTTGTGTTTATTTTGTGTATTGTTGTGAATCATTAGATATTACTGCCCTGTTGGAGCTAGAAACACAATCATTTCGCTACATCCACAATAACATCTGCTAAACATGTGTATGTGACAAATAAAATTTGATTTGACTTGAGGTTTACCGGGACAGAAAGGACAGAAATTTGACAGGACAGAAATCTTGCAGGACAGAAATTTGACGAACTGACTTGTTGGAAAGGTGGCAACCTTTGACACTGCCACGTTGAAAGTCACTGAGCTCTTCAGTAAGGCCATTCTACTGCCAATGTTTGTCTATGGAGATTGCATGGCTGTGTGCTCGATTTTATACACCTGTCAGCAACGGGTGTGGCTGAAATAGCCTAATCCATTAATTTAAAGGGGTGTTCACATACTTTTGTATATAGTACCAGTCAGAAGTTGACTACTCATTCAAGGATTTTTCTTTATTTTTACTATTTCTACATTGCAGAATAAAGTCGAAGACATCAAAAAACTAAAAATAACACCATAGGAATCATGTAGTAACCAAAAAAGTGTTAAACAAATCAAAATAGATTTTAGATTCTTCAAAAGCAGCCACCCTTTGCCTTGATGAAAGCTTTGCACAAGTTTTCCTTGTGTCAAGCAACCCGGGTTACCCCCACTGTTTGCTACACTGGTGTCAGAAGTGGGATGCATGTGTAAACTAGCAGTGATGTTGAGATCCATTCCCTTCCACAGATCCTGTTTCTTCTTTATTTTCCATTCATTTTTATGAACATTTTTAATATCGGCCCCAATTTCTATACATTACAACTGCAAGTGCTCTTAACATCAAAAGTAAAGACATTTTCTTAAGTATGCTATGGAATTAAAGATATAAACCCTACAAAAGTGGAACTGCTTTCATCACTTCTGGAACAAGGTCTTGAAGAGGGCCATGGATCTTGAAAAGATATCAAAGCACTGTACAGGAGCTGATGTGTTCCATAACTGATGCCCACTGGAAAGAGAATAATGACTTGTGTGAGATCCACAGCAGTGCTGACTTTTGTTTAACAGCTCCATTATGACAGACACCATCCATACGTTTCACTTCTGTTTTTCTTTTCTTTTTATAAGTGTCGCCCCGAAGAGGCACATGATTGTTGATGTATAGTTTTATCATTTGGCATTGATTTGACAAACCATTATAATGCTCTGAATCACAGTGTGACAGCTATAGAGTTCAGTAACAAAGTCTAAATTGTGAATGTACTTACCGTTAGGAATCTCTGCTCAGGGATTCTGTTACGTTCTTCAGCTCCCATCTTTAGCAAACACTTTCATAAAAAAATATATATATTTGATTCATATTTTTTTGTTTTTTTGTTTTTTTTAATGTAACCTTTAGTTAACTAGACAAGTCAGTTAAGAACAACTTCTTCTTTACAATGACAGCCTACCCGGTCAAACCCTCCCCTAACCTGGGACAATTGTGTACCACCCTATGGGACTCCCGATCACGGCCGGTTGTGATACAGCCAGGGATCGAACCAGTGCCTGTAGTGACGCCTCTAGCACTGTGATGCAGTGCCTTAGAACGCTGCACCACTCGGGAGCCCAAAACTACAACTCTTTATTTTCTCTTACACTATCAGACCCTGTGTAATAAAATACTTTGGTTAACTATATGGTTTTACATTTTGTGCTATTCAAGTTATTGAACATATTTGTAACCACACAGCAGAGGCGGTTGCAGGGAGAATGGGGAGACTGGTCCTCCCTGAACCTTGAATTAGGGTTAGCTACCTTTGGCTGTATGTTCAGCCCCTTCAGAACCCTGCTGACTGCTGCTTCATTGTGAGGACAGTTCAGTAGTCCTCCCTGGCTCTCATGGAACAGACAGTCCACTGTGAGTATTACATCACTTCTGGTCACTAGTCTGCTGCTGTCAGGTACAGTGTAGTCTGGGTTGAAGGTGTGATGCAGCACTACCAGAATGACATTTTTACCAGCTGTCAAGAAGGTGAGGGAATATGTCAAWATAAACCAATAAGCCTCTCAAATAAACWATTTAGTAATGTAATTTAMGCTGTTGATACATTTTGAGTAAATCTGGTGTGGAAAGAGAATATCTGGTATAGAAGGAAATAACWTTGCTTGAGAAGTCATATTTGGGATAAATTACTGTACTTGGAATCTGTTGCAGTGCTGCTTCAATATCAGTCCCGACGCGGGAGACGATGGGACAGAAAGCCATGATGACATCACTCTCCACTGGCGACTTCACATCCGTAAAGCATCTTGTGGTGTTGTTGAGTCGTCTCATAAACTGAATATGAGAATCCAAAGTATTGCCAGTCTCAACTGTGTAGTAGTTCATCTCGGGTGCTCCTTAGACAAGAAAGATAAATCAGAAA